>NC_043980.1:17008916-17258916 GCF_902150065.1 Myripristis murdjan
TAATGCTCATAAAATACTAAATAAATACTAACAAATATGAGTAAATCTACTGCAACACTCATACTATAAAAAAGAAATATTTGTGTACACGGGAACAGCTGATAAATAAGATCGATGGCACATTTCTACACATCATACTCCACAGCACCTGAGTTCCCCTTTAGCTGCATATAAACCCCTCGATCACTCGGTATGATGCATTGTGCTATAAGGCTCTGCAGTATCTGTTTGTGAGGTGATTCTAAACGACCTGAGATGCGTTTTGGAAAATCTGGCTCCAGTGCTGTACTTTAAAGTATAAAGCCCGGGGCAAATGTCTGCTATATTTTTGCTCTGTGTTAATGCTGTGCACAATTACATGCAATCTCAACTGCATGCGTTGTGGGCCCCGGCACCTGGAGCGCATGACACATGAATACAAATCATCAGCAGCAGCACAAATCATTATCACCTTGATTTATTAGATTTTCAAAGGCTTATCAACACAACACATGAAAAGAGCAGGGTTGCATAGAGCAATGAGTTGCTGGAACACTTTACCATTTCAAATAATACAAAGAAAGAAGAAAAGAAAAAAAAATCCATAAAAACCCACCTTACTAATAGGATAGTGTTGTAACTGCTGAATTAAAAAAAACAAACAGTCTGAATGAGAAAGAGGATCTGGGGTTCTGGAAAACCTGGAATGTAAATCCAGTGAGCTGCATCCAGTCTCATTTTTTTTTATTTTTTTTATTCTTTTTGAGTAATGTTTGTGACTTGAGACTGAGCCAAATGGAAGATCTGTCTTCTACAGTGTAACTGAGTGTCAGTGTCAGAATATAGATTTATATTAAGCTCAAGCATATATACAGCCAAATGTGCCACTAAACTTCTGTGTTGCTTTGAAAATTTCAGCAATGTCGTAGTTCTCATTTTTACTGAATATATCATATTCAGTGGAGACACCAGGGATGGATCAAAATAAACTATAAACAATCAAAATGTAAATCAAAATGATATATAATAGGATTTTTTGTTTGTTCATTGGCTGTGTTATGGTTAGTAAATCATATTTTGGAAAAAAAAAAAAAAAAATCACTTCTGTGCCATGCAGATATTCTCATTCTGTGTACTTTCATTTGTAATTTGCAGAAATCTGAAGTCTGAAATTCTGTACCTTCCTCCACTCACCTTGGGGATTTGACCAGTGACCCTACACTTACAGATGTGACAGCTTTATTTCTGATTCTTCCTTTCAACATCTGACATCTCTTTTGGGGATTGAAAGCGTTAGCCTAGAAATTAATACTGTGATAACTTCAACATTTAGGTTAAGTGTGTATTTATTTTCACAAATTTAAATAAAAGTGGGCAAGCCTGGGTGGATTCTTTGTTTGAATGCATTATAGATTCAGAACTTGCAAAGAAAAACAAAAGTAAACAATGCTCTTTTTGTTCTTCAACTGCCTCCCCCTGTTTTCCGTGATCCAGATACACACGTTCATGTATCGATGCTGCCTGCTGTCCCAGTAGTGGAAGAGATGACAGGAGCCGTTCAAAACATCTCCTTATGTCCCCTTAGATGGGAGATCTAGTGCATTCTCCTCAGGAAATAAATTATAGGAGTGTATAAGATGCACTCCCATCAACTTCCATTCCTCTCAGGGTCTCATTTATGACGCTGAAACTTAAAAGTGGCAGCTGCCATTTTCCGCCTCTGTCTTCTCCCTTCGACACCCCTCCTGCCTGCTTACATCTCCTCCAAATGACTTCCTGGTAAGAGCTGACTGGGGAGTGAGTAAAGAAAGGAAAGCAGCACCAGTAAAAAGGTTTAATCTGAATGACTTGTGTGGTACTTTTCTTATTTCAGTGCAGTATGGGCAGACGTGTGAATGAAGTTTCTGAATATTGTTAATCATTAGTTTCTTTGAATTATGTCCACAGCACTAAACGCATGTTGAAATTGCCGAGCAATTACCGTCTATACAAATGATGTCTAAAACTGCCTCAAACTCAAAACTAAAACTGCACAACAGCAATTACCATTTTCGACAAGTCACTTCACTTGCAACTGCGGACATGCCTCTACCAAAACTCTCATGCAGTACCGCTGTTTTCACAGTGCAGATAATTAGTCTGTATGACAAGGGAACAACTTCATTTTTGGTCAAACACAAAGTCAGCCTGTACGGTTTAGGCCTGTTTAACCCCTTCAGACCTGATTTTTTTTTCAGCCATGGGAAAAATGATTTCCATCTTTTTGTATTACTCATATTACAAATGAGGCTCAGATTTTTTTTCCCCCTTTTTTCAGAAAGTCAACTCCATCTACATTTTATATATTATTACTAAATCTTAATATATTATTTAAATTAAATCATTGTTATTGTTCACTTATTATTATTACAAATGGATATTTTATTTTTATTAAGAAGAACTGAAAAACACTGAATAATGAAAAATTGCTTAGCTGGATAACCCTGAATAAATAAATAATAAATAAATAAATAACAAACTTCTAGACTTCTACTGCTTTATACCCTAAATGTGAACAATTTTCATGCAAATATTAACTTGATTTACTGTGCCAAGAGATTGTTTTTTGTGTTTCAAGACCTAATTTTCATAATATAAAAACTATTCATATTGCTTCCCTTTAAACCTGGTGTCCACTAATTGGCCTTTAAGCATATAATGCACAAAATAACATTTGCAATATTTACTGCACATTATGTTTAACCCATGAATTGTAGGAATAAATGTTTAAAAATATATTTTAAAATAATGTAACAAAAGCAGCTTACTTTGGCTGTTCTCATGCACTGCTGCATGCAAAAATCAACAAGTCGGGCCACACTTGCATGTGATTGGCTTGTTACGGTCCTCTAAATAACAAAATAGAAGATAGTTATGTAAATCATACTTCAGCATAGGAAAAAAACAACAGCAAACATAGCAATTGATGCCAGGTCTGAAGGAGTAGGCTTAATTCAAAATTGTTTCAGCATTTTGTACAGCGTTATGGGGCTGCACCTCATCAAGAGTGATTGTGTACCATACTTGTGCCTGAAGTGCGGGTGACAATCTGCTGTGGAGACTTTACCACAGCTGATTGTTGTTCCACCTACAGTAGCCTTTCCCCTGAAATTTAGTAGTGTAATTTTATAGGTAATAAAAAGTCTTTTTAATTGCCAAGACTGAAGTCCGACTGCTGATATTTACACCACAGGCCGCTAATGAACATATTTGAATCACAGCTTCTCCACATGGTGAGAGTAAAGTCCAGTGTCTCAGTGGGCGGGCTCAGCTCACACCTCTTAATCAGTGACTAGGGAAACACTATTATCTACATTATACCAATGTGTGTGTATGTGTGGTTTCTTCACCTATACAGCCTACAGCCGTGCCCCTATCCCCATGGCGGTGGTGCGCAGGGAGCTGTCTTGTGAGTCCTACCCCATCGAGCTGCGCTGCCCAGGTACAGACGTCATCATGATCGAGAGCGCCAATTATGGCCGCACCGACGACAAGATCTGCGACTCGGACCCCGCCCAGATGGAGAACACGCGATGCTACCTCCCAGATGCATACAAGATCATGTCACTCAGGTCAGTGTGTATGTATGTGTGTGTGTGTGTGGGTGGGAGTGTATGTGTGTGATTGGTGTAGTGGCAATATGAATGTGTGCCTTGCAATGTATCTAACGCCTCCAAAGTACTTAAAATGGGAGAGGGGGTCTTTTTGTCTTTTTGTTTGGCTGTATGTCTTTGAATCCTATACCCTCCTTTCCGCCCTGATCCCTCATCATTGACCCTTAATAAATAAGTGAATTTGATGAGAACTGACTAGAAAATCATAGCAGAACAAAAATAGCAATCAGGCAAAGCAACGCTCTGTGTAATGAGAATGTGTCAACATAAATATTCATTACTGTCATCGTTACTATCTCCTCAATTTTTCAGAGATCACATGAGTGACTCCAACTCTTTTGTGTTTCCTCTTTCCCGTTTTCCTCTTTTCGCTCGCCCCATGCCATGACTTTCTCTCTCTCCTTTCCTCTCTGCCGTCTCTCTGTCAAACCACCTGTCTGTGTCATGCTGTGGTGATCTGGTTGCGATTGCTTTGGCCTGGCACTGTCTCTCCATTTGCGCTGGCAGCTGCAGCTTGTGTGGCCACTCTCCTACGGCCCTTGCCATCCATAATTTATACACATGCACATACACACACATGCATGCACCACACACTACATGCACTGCCCTGGGGCTACACCAGACTGTAAGCTCCAATTAGCAGAGCTAGAGGCCAAACTCAATCTAGAAGGATCCTCTGTGGAGGTGACTCAGGCCGGAAACAACTGTTTATCACATATATTGTCTGTGCGTGTTTGTGTGTCTGTGTCCCGTGTGTGCAAATGTGTGTGTGTGAGGGTGGTTTTATATGAGAGCACACACATACACTGAGTGTGTCTGTTAGGCCAGCATCAGTGTTGCACGTAAAGGGGCGCACTAAATTTTAATGTGCGCGCACTACAGCATGTCTAGGTATGTGTGCGTCTGCGCGTGTTTTTGTGCGCTCGTTAAAAATGCATGTTTAGGGCTGCACCAGAACATGCGCACACACTGCAATGTGTTTGTGTGCGCACGTGTGCATTTAGCCCTTTCCCATATTCATGCCTCTCTCTCTCTCCTTCAATCTGTTTCATCCAGTCTGGTTTCCACTCTCTCATTCTCTCTATGTCTGCATCATCTCTGGCTTTCAAGCCAAGCTCAACTGACTGATAAAAATCAGAGCATGTTCCGCCTGCCCAGCGTTTCCTCAGTATCACATTCTCCCTTTGTTCTCCTCTCTACCGCTCTCCAAGGCCAGGGAGTGCGTGCCTGCGTGTGCATGTGTGTGTCTATTTATGTTGGGGCGTGTGTACCGTATGTGTGTATGTTTGTGTGGGTGAGTGTGAGTGTGTGTTTGTACCCATACCACATAATTGGTCTTGATATCAAAGCCTCATATCTCTGGAGGGTCTCACAAGGCTTCTCAAGCAACCTAGAGAGGACCTGATATCGCAGCATTTCCCAGATTATCTCCCCATTGGGATACACTGGGTTGAAGGGGAAACGAAGCCGTGGCCATGAAAGTTACGCTTAATCTGTTTTAGTGATATACCGGCCTCAGTTCAATGACTCACTCAGTTTTATCTGTTTTTCAACTGAAGAGCTCTCTTTCAAATTTGCTACCGAGCATTATTTTTTTATTTTAGGCTCTGTTGTAGTCTAGTTCAGTTCTTTGAGGAATTTTTTTTTTTTTTTTTTACCTTGAGTGTTTGCCTCGAAGTTGCATGATGTATGCATGATTTTAAGTTTATAGTTATTTCATTACGGTTATAATATTGGCCACTCGGTCTGCAGTCAGCTGAGAATTTTGAGACGAGCGTTTGTTTTATTTCATTTTCTATATCATTTTATTTTCTTTAAGACAGGAAGTGTCCATTAATACCACAATAATACCGCAATGCCACAATAAAAAAACAAAAAACAAAAACAAACATCAAATCTAACATTCTACTTCTGCTAAGATGCACATGCATTATCACAGTAACAAATTAGACACGCACACAGACACTGTCGCCAGCAGTATACTACTATTCTAATAATATTTCTATATTAATTCAATAGCTGTGCTGCTGTTGAAAATACGCATGGCACATGCTGCTGTAACAAAAATTCTTGGGGTAAAACTGAGAGGAGCATCGGCCTTTTTAAGCCTAAACTGTTTAAAAATGTATTAGTTTATATTCGAAGAAGTATATCATTTAGAGGCATACCTGTTTGTGGTGTCCTAATTAATTTGATAGATTTTAAATGCTCATATATGCTGATATGACACACTGCTCAGTTTGATTATGATTCCTTTGATTCTTTTAATCTACATTTTACGATGACCTTTTACGTTTGGCAAGGGATGCTAGATAGAAATGAGCATTTCTGGCTAAATCTGGCTCATTTACACACTTTTTTGTTTGTTTGTTTGTTTGTTTTGACTTGTATTTTCACTGGTGATTAATATGCACTGTCACGGACAAATAAACCAATAAAATAAATAAATGAATAAAATGAATAAATTGCTGTTTACATGGTGTATCAACACTGAAACTTGTGCCAATGCATTTTCAGTGCCAGAAAGAGTCTAAATCAAGATAATAACAACAACAACAACAACAACAACAATAATAATAATTATATAATAATAATAATAATAATAATAATAATAGTGATGATGATGATGATGATGATAATAATAATAATAATAATAATAATAACTGTCTTACTGAACAACTGAATCTTACTTGATGAGGAAATTTTCCTTGAATTTGAATCTGCTACACAATATTTTTCAGTGCAGCCATGCTACGGCGGAGAGGCGTAGTGAGCTGAGCGAGGGCGCAGTAAACTGTCACAAGGGAGAGTGACATCAGGACAATGGAGGTGTTTGAAGGTTGAGGTTGTTCTATTCTGCACAACGAGAGAGCTGCTTGCCGGAGCCGTGGAATACCTGCAAGTCATAGCAGTCCATAAACATAAAAGTGATTTGATGGTTTCTAGGGAGGTGTTTCACAACAAGCACCTTGTCCGTCACTGATACTTGAGTGCTCCATGAACCAAGTACCTTTCTACACACTCACACAAGGGAAAGGAAGATCTCTTTCTCGCTCTCTCTCATTCTCTCCGTCTCCCTCTTTCACACACGCACACACACCCACACATGCACACGCACATTCAGGAACATGAAATGGCAAATTTAAACACTCATATGAATGTGTTGACAGGGCAGACAGGTGCACAAACTCCATTTTGTTGTTTCTGCCCACAGCTTCAATGTTAAATTACTTCTGGACTTTAAACAAACTTTACACAAACACCTCGATACCCCCTCTGCTACCTTGTCACCTTGTTTGCCCTTCTTTTTTTCTCTCTCTCTCTCTCTCTTGCTCTCACGTTCTCACCCTTTTCCCCTCTCTCTTGAGTCGCTCATCACAAAAGAAAACCACTTAAACAAGAAAAACAAGGGTAGGGAGGTGTTCTTCCCTTTCTTCCGCTCCTCTTCCCTCCCTTGCTTCTGGAAGCGTTAAATAACAACATGCTTCATTTATTATTCTCATATCTGTCACTCTCTCTTTAAAGTTTCGGCCTCTCTTTTTTTTTCCAGTTTCATCACGCCATGTCCACATTTTCCATTTCTGCTCTCCTCTCTTTCATCAAATGGTTTCTCACCCCTGCCTCTCTCCTTCCCTCTGACTTTTCCTCTCGCTCTCGCCATCTGTTTTACTTTTCATCACCCTTTCCTGTTTTTCCATTCACTTTTTTCTCTCCCTGGCTCAGGGGGGAAGGTGAAAGCGAGGCTCTTGGCCAGGGCTTAGGGTGCAGCATGTTGCCTGTGTTTGGCTTTGGCCCAGTCTGGACCAAATGTGTCAGCTTTGTGGGCTGCAGGGACGCCCCTGGTCTGGACCAAGCCCCAACCTTCAGCGCTCCCATGGGGACTGAGGGGCAAGATTTCTGTAAAAACGCACCCAAATTCACACCAGCCCTATGTGCACACACACGAGTGAATATACATGCATGCATGAACATACATCCTCGCTCATGCACGCTTGCTGGCACACTTTCCCACACACACTGGCCTACAGATACAGTATGCATGCACACACTCAGAGGAGGAGGGACAGTTGCTCATCAGTTCTTCTAGCTTGGTCAACCTCTCCTGGCAGCCTGTCTCTTTAGAACTGAGTCTGAGGCTTCAAAGCAGCAGACTAGTGTGTATGCACATGTTTGTGTGTGTGTGTGTGTGTGCGTGTGCGTGCGTGCGTGCGCGTGTATAGTCGTAAGTTTTTTTTTTTTTTTTTTTTGAGTGTGTGTTTGCAAGCGCGCACCCGCATGTTTGAACCATTCACGTGGGAGACTGTAAAGAAACCTCTGAAGTTCTATTCCTTTGACTCTCTGAATTATAGAAAACCACTTGAATCACACACTGCATTCAAGTGCGAGTCACATGCTGCAATTCAAGGCTATGTAGCCTGTGAACTATGCCATAGAGCCTGGCACTTTTTTTTTTTTTTTTTTTTTTTTTACAGGCATCTACTTCATCTGTCCTCTCCACTTCACTCTAATCCATTTCCATATACAAAGTGGCAAGCTGCAAAGATAGAGGAATGGACGGGTGATGGGGAAGAATGAGACTGGAGGTTAAAGAAGTAAAGAGTGAGACATAATTAGGAAAACAAATGCTCTAAACCTTACATAAACCATACATTTTATAACCATCATTATTCTGGTTCAGTGACTCTAACTACAAAGAATAACACATGCTAAATTGACCATTTGCACTAACTGGGGTTGCAGCTGCATGAGTTGTTTGTGTGTGTTTGTCTGTGTGGGTCTGGCTGTGTTATCTTGCAGAGGTGGACTCACCAGGACATTGGTGATTATATCTTTTCTTCTGAGTCTTTGTGCCTATCCATTTGCTCTTCTTCTCTCCCCCCCTCCATTTCCTATCCTGTTTCCCACTGAATGAGGTCATATCTGGAAATGTCCTACATAATGTGTGTGTGTGTGTGTGTGTGTGTGTGTGTGTGTGTGTGTGCGCGCGCGTGTGTGTATGTGTGGGTGTGGGTGTTTGCGCACGCTCGCTGCCACCCTCATATAGTCACCACGGTTACAGGAGATGCCCCGCGGCACCCTGGGAGTCCAACTGTCACCCTTGCTCAGTGCGGTAATTAGGGCCCACACACATTCATGCATATGTACACACACACACACACACACACACACACAGAAACAGACACTCATAAAGATAGCTACATAGAGAAAGAAAGTGAAAAGTGGGGAGATAGACAGAGATACACGGAGACAGACAGATTTCGACATGCAGTCTCTACTTAAACACACATGAACAGAAAATATAAGGTATATGACGGCAGTGAACACAAAGGTGCCTTTGCATGCTATTATTGTCCCTCATAGCATCATCCTTCTTCCATTCACCCGACCCACCAGCGCACACACACATGTAAATGTATTCTGACTGACAGCTGCACTCCTCTCTCGAAAAAACCGCTGTATCTCCACCTGTCAAAGTCTCCACTGTCTGACCCTTCTCTACTGTTGCTACCACCACGCTAACCTTAGTTATCACGCTTCACCAAGCACCTAAGCTACATGGCTGCCTGAGAATGGTCTAGACACCACTCCCACCCCGCACCCCCCCACATACACGCATACAGTCTGACACATAGAGAGACATGAGCATGTGAGTCAGTGCCTGGGACACACTGGCATGTAGACGGTGACTGACTTACTTACTGATTTGATACTTGATACTTTGACATTGACATGCTTATCTCTCTCTCTGTCTCTCGAAATATATAATTTGTAGGCCAAGATTTTGTTAATGGAAGCGTTGTGGTTGCTGTTTGTAGTCTCAGTGGTTTTATTCGGGTAAACAGTCTGTGTGGCGAGCGTAAGAGGTTGAAAGCGGCCACAAAAAGTGTTGATGTTTGCGTATTGTGTGGAGAAGCATTCAACTTGTAATAAAAGAAACAGGAACAGAAACAGATGTGAGCAGCTGAAAAAAAAAAAATGTAAGGCTAAATCGTCGTTGCATGAAAGCTGATGGGTTCTGTGATTGTTAACATGCAAGCACAAAAACTGTCCTCCTCTCTGCTTGAAACATACATGCTTCTGCAGAAGCACACACACACACACCCACCCCCCTGGACGCATACATGCAACTTCTGTACATCAGGAGGTGAGCCTGGCTAAATCCTCCGCGACAGTGTCTCGATGTGGGGTGCTTGTGTTGACTTGAGTAAGAGGGAGCGACAGTGTCGGTGTCTTACACGCCTCTCTGCCTTTCACCAACCCGGGGAGACAGGCCTGGCTGTCTCGAATGCTACTCGTCTTTTAGGTTTGGGAGGATTTGGATTTTGTGCTAGCAGGTGGTCTTGATGAGAGAGAGGTGTCACACACACATGCCGAACATAGAAAGACACACACAGGGATGTCAGCAAAGGAATGTTGCTAGGTGGAATCGGGAGGAGGGCTCCGGGAGTGTGTCCTGGAATAGGACGATGTGGAAGTTGCCATGGTAACCGGTGGAAGAGGAGAGGAGAGGAGAGGAGAGGAGAGATGGAGGAGCTCAAAAACTGTACTTGGCTGTCTGCCTGCCACGGAGATATGTGTTTGTGCGTGTATTATTTGTGCGCCTCTCTCGATGAGTAGACATACCATATTATCAAGCACATTTTCATGCCATATTGTTCATTATCCCACAAGATTATTTCCTCTAAAAAATGAATGTTAAAATATGAGTTAGCTGTCACTCACAAAATAGGCTCCTTTTAAAGCTCACATTAACATGCATCACATTACCGGGCTCTATCCAGTTAAGACTTATCCCCATTTCATTTGCACCTGGCATTAAAAAACTGTCTCCAGTACCCACATGGAAATCGGATTGCTCTTTCCCGGGCAAAACGCAATTATGTGTTGACATCCTGACAACTTTCCCCACACCTTCCACAGTAAACGCAAAAAAATCCCCTCTCTTATGTTGCTGTAACAATCTCGCATGCGTCTGCAATGTATGCGCCGTTTCTCGTAGTTCAAAAGCAATTTGGATACCATGGGAAACAGCCGGTCCTCTGCGCTTCAATGCAGCTACTTTGAACATTGTTTGTTGAAAGTAACAATGTTTTTTTTCTTGATATTTTAGTCATTTGTTTTTTTCATATGAGTACAATTACAAAAAAATCTGCTACCAGGGCCAAGAACTATATGTAAAAACAGAATTGGTCTGTTGTGAGCAGCTATTTCCACTGATGGTTGCAATATGTTTGATTAAATTTTGATTCAAAATGTTCACTTGCGCTTGTTTGTGACCATCTTACTACCAGTCTTATGTTTTTCTCACTGATGCCTATTAGGATACAACTGCATGCCCAAAATGCTGTGGATGATAAGGTATAAAAGGGTGCCGCACTGTGCCAGACTACATAGTGTGACTGCAATGCCTTCAGTATTGTTGGCATATACAGTATATATAACATCTTGTGTGTCAAAAATGACAGTTGACATGCCACAGTCATGTAGAGAGGCTGGAAGAAGCATGGAAGACAGTAACATTCACCAGCCAAATATTAATAACACATTTTAAAGCTGTTTCCCTGTAGGAAAAACATTACTTTACCTGTGGCGTGTCTGACAGGCTGATCGAGAGCTGACAGGAACTCAGGGACCACAGAGCCACATGTGTGTGTGTGTGTGTGTGTGTGTGTGTGTGTGTGTGCTGTTAGAAATCTGTCATTTCTTTATGAGTTAGTGGTATGGTTGCGTTGGCACAGGATGTGTTGCTTCCACTTCATATCCCAAGGTATAGACAGACTCTCTGTTTCTCTCTGTTTCTTCGTTCTCTCTCTCTCTCTCTCTCTCTCTCTCTGTGACTCTTTCTCGTTGTCTTTCATTCTCTTCCTATATCCGCAAATCTCAGTCATTGTATGGCTCTTCAATTACTTACTCCGTCCCAGTTTCCCCTGCATCCTCCCCAGAAGTTCACCTTGTTTATTCCTCTCATTCATCCCCCCACCACCCCATTTGTCCATCTCCAAACACTCCTATATGTGTGTATAGCCGCATCAGGGAGCTAATAAAGCAGAAACGAGGCTAGTAGCAATGGAATCTCATATATGGTGTGTGTGTGTGTTTGTGTGTGTGTGTGTGTGTGTGTGTGTGCATGAGAGAGAGAGAGAGAGAGAGAGAGATACAGCAGATAGTGTAACTATACACTGTCCATTGTCCATTGTCATTATCTATCTATCTATCTATCTATCCATCTATCCCTCCATCTATTCTTCCACTGTTGTGTGGTGTATTTTGTATTTTGGGAACAACTGTTGCTCTTCAAGAGGGCTTATATGATGGATTCCTGATGTAATCAGATGTTTTTCAGGCTGTTGTCTTCAACAGCGCTGATGGGCTGACAGTCCATGGAAATCCATTTAGTGTCAGTTTTGTTTTGTTGTGTTGACAGATTTGCCCCTTACACACTCCACAAGTGTGGTTGAACAGAACCGTTGCTAGTAGTAACTTACTACTATGACTACTGCAAGAACTAAGTCAGCAAAAAAAAAAAAAAAAAAAAAAAAAAAAAAAAATGTGTGGCATTTAGTTGATATTTTAAACTGATTGTGCTCTGAAAGAATGACATTTCAGTGTTGCAGTGTGTCCATATGATTTTATTTCTGTCTAGGTATCTACTGGGAAGCTTCTTGAATGAAAAGTGAACATCCGGCACTACATATTGTTAAGGCTATTATGGTGGTTGAGGGTGGAAAGTGAGTCAAATTTCAACATCATGTTAATTTCCGTTAAAGTTCTCATATTATTCACATGCATAAAGATGTTAACTTTGACGGCCCTATATCTACATATTTTTATCTCTATCTATTAGGGATGCACGATAATATCGGCATGACATCACTATCAGCTTATATCGGTTTTAGAAATGAAATATCGGTATCAGCCTGAAATGAAGAGAAATAGGTCAAATCTGTCCTGGTTGTGGCTGTTGTCAGAGCATCACTCTAGTCTGCTTAAGCAAGATGAATCTTACAGATTTGTGTGAAAGAAAATGTTATATAAAAGGGATATGGCATGTTTTACATAAGCTAAGTTATGTAAAACATGCCATAATAATAGTATTGCCATAGTAATTTTCTTATTTTGCCCAGTAGAATATGTAAATTTTGAAAGCCGTAGTATTTTATTTCCGCATCTTCCACTTGGCCCTCACAATAATAGCAGGGATAAGAAAATGTTAATTCCACTGCAGGAGACACTTGATGTTCTCTGCAGTGGGAAAAAAAAAATGTGCATAAATCGGTATCAGCATCAGCCAAAAGAGTTGGAAAATATCAGCATATAGGATATCGGCAAGAACTCCAATATTGTGCATCATTGCTCCTTGGCTATCTCTCTCTCTCCCTACACACACACACACACACACACACACACACACACACACATATATATATATATTTTTTTTGCATTTAAATTGTGCTTCATTTGATTGTCTCTGCAATCCTGTGATGAAGATGTTGTTTCTTTCATCCTTAACTGGTGCCAAATGAGGGTGAAGAATGGCAGCAGGCTAAAAAAGCCTTTGGAATGCACAGCAAGTCGAAAGTTGTAATGTTGTCTTTTTTAATGTAAAACTAGGCCATTACATTTTAGACACCATCAAGGAGAAACAGCATTCCATTTTTTAAAGCTATAAACACACTGTCAGAGGAACACATTCATTTGATGTATAACTGCCTATTACCATGCAGTTAAATTCACTCCTTTCTCACTTGATGTTACAAAACCATAATCCAATACCTTTCACATTGTATACCATTCTGTGTTTATGAGCCAGAGCATGTTTTTTTTTTTTTTTTTTTCAGTCTTCCTGCAAGTTACCTAACAGTGTGGGTGAACAAGCAGAGCAAAATCAGATGGTGACTTTGCACGGTGTGAGTCCATATGGCATGTCCAGACTATCGCAGAAGTCTCATAGGGAGGCCTATCAAGAGAAATGCTCAAAATTCTGTGGCGTCAGTGTTGCCGCTCTGAAGAGGAGGCCAGACGGGGCTCCGTAAGGTGAAACGGTTCTGGAATGCCAAACTGTGTTTTTGAATATCCGTTGCTTTGCAGTAGTCAGAAAGCGTCGTGCGTTGTGTTCAGATAAGGTTATAGAATATTGCGACGGTGCTCTGGCATGTTTACATGTTGGCTGGAGCGTTTCGGGCACAAACCCATCAGTGCGGTGGAATGTTTGAAATGCTCAGAAAATGGTCCAGAATGTTCCGACAACGTTTTGAAATGTTTGTGTTTGGAAATGTGAAGAATTTTCAAACAGTCCGCTGGAATGTTTAAATATTATCCAAATGTTCAGGCCGTCAAGGCTGGGCGGCCATTCAGTATTCTTCTTCTTCTGTCATCTTTCAATACAATCATATTGTGAAGAAATAATGACGCTGAGCTACAGTGAAAAATAAATTGGTTGTCTTTGATGCTGTTGAAAGCAAAGACTAATTACAGTAATATCTCTTATAGTGTCCGATGTGAAACAAATGAGGGACTATTTGAAAATTTGAATTTTATCACACTTAATAGTTAACAGTTGATTTTATTATTTAGTGAGTTATTTTACATCTGTTAGGAGATATTGTTTTGTATCCGTCATTACAATTACACCATATTTAGTAATACATGTTTGGTTCCTATTTTGAGCCAAAAAAAAAAAAAAAAAAAAAAAAAACTTCATTCAGATTAGTGATGAATTCTTTATTTATTATGACACTGATGCTTAATTTTTGCAATAATGTTCAGTTTAGGAACATTGGTGGAATTTGTTGCTTTTGAAGTTACACATGGCTCCAAATGATATATCAAAACATAATCATCCCATCACTCCAAATGAAGGCAGAAACCCGAAACAGTGGTGTGGCTATACTGAAGATAAATTAAAAAATTTAAAAAAAGGATCAAATAAATAACCATTATGATATGAAGAGAAGTATATATCCTGGGTCAGATACCATTCCTGCTGGTCACTTGCATTCAGACAGTGTGTGTGACAGCATCCCTGAATGTTTTGTATGTGTTTAGATTGCACAGGCAGTGTTCTTGAATGTTTGGCTGGAACGGCAGGATGGCTTGACAGTTTTTGAAAGCTCAGACGGCGTTCTAGAGGGCCCTGGTGAGGCTGTGTGTGCGTCACTCAACACTCTCAGACACCTCTTTCAAATGATGCGGATTAGTTCCCAGCTCTCACTTGCTCTGTAATTATATAGTTCTCCAACACATCTGCACACAAGCACACATGGCACTCTCTCTCTCTCACTCTCTCTCTCTGTCTCTCTCTTACACACACACACACACTCACACGTACACAAACACACGGAAATCACGGACACATCTTTATTCCCTTTTACATGTGCTCACGAGTGCACATGCGCACACAAGCACTCACACGCGCGCACACACCCATCAGCAGCCAGTGTCAGCCTTATCAAATTATCATCAGTCAGTCAGTCGTGTTTATATGTAGGAGAGAGAGACAGACAGCACAAGAGTGAAGGGAGGTCTGCCAAACAAAGTGAAAAACATCAGAGACAGTAACAACAGCAGAACCCACTGCAGCATCGCAGCTTTCTCTCTCCCAGCCTGCCACAGCTCAGCTTTGTCAGTGAATGCGTGCATGTGTGCGTGTGTGTGTGTGTGTGTGTGTGTGTGTGTACGTGCAAGTGTGTGTGTGTGTGTGTGTGTGTGTGTGTGTGTGTTACATGATGCAGGGAAGAAAGCCAGCAGGCGAGGCGGTATCCAGGCCACTGCCTTGTTTTGATGTGGTCATGCTAATTAAAAAAGGAGCCTTTCTGCCAACACCAAGGAAAATACACAGGGAAAAAGATGGAGCCATTTCAGTGTTTGAGAGACTGTGAATAAGCAACGGTTTGTGAAGGTGTGTGTGTGTTTGTGTGTGTGTGTTATAAGTAAATACTGTGTGTGTGTGTGTGTGTGCATGCATGCATGCGTGCGTATGCAAGCGTGTGCATGATTCATCACGGGTCAAAATGTGGGGAGTGTGTGGATTGTGAATTTTTGCTGATGTTTTTATGTTTTGTTATGCTGCGGGATAAACACAGTGGCAGAGAGGGAAGGAAAGGTAGAGAGAGAGAGAGAGAGAGAGAGAGAGAGCGAACGAGTGAGAAAGGTGGAAGAGACAGAGAGAAAGTGAGCGAGAGAGATGTGGAGGTAGCGGGGACAAGAGGGAGTCTTTTTTGGATCTGACTCAGACTACTGGCTCAGACAGAATGGTGACGTCAGCACAGGCTTTACTAAGGATGGAGGGATTGAGGGCGGAATAGGAGGAGGCTGGAGATGGCGCCCTGAGGGAGGTAGGGATGAGAAAGATATTAAGGAGGAGAGCGAGGGAGAGCGGGGAAAGGGACGGAGAGGGTGAGACAGAGCAGGCGGAGAAAGAGAGAAAGGGAGAGAGAGATAGAGAGAGAGAAAAAGACTTAGAGCAAAAGGGAGATGAGGGAGGGAGTGAAGCAATAAGAGGCCCACCACATATATCTGGGTCTGGCTCCGGAAGCTGCAGCTAAGTGGGTTTAAGACAGATAAACAGACAGAAAAAACAGACAGGCGGAATGAGAGACAAAGGAGGAGGAATGGAGAGGAATAATTCCTTGGCAGGAAGGATGAAGACAAAGGCTGAGAAAGAAATTGGTTTATTATCTTGGCTTAGAGAGAGAGTGGAGAGAAGAAAAGGGAGAGGTACCAGAGACAGAAATAGACATGAGGAGAGAGTGATAGTAGAGAGAGAGAGAGAAAGAAAGAGCGAGATTATGTCAAATCTTTGCTCTATACCCTCTATTTAAAGTACCAGTCAATAACCTTCAGTGCTTTATGACTCAGCCATCAAAGTCCCTTGAATTGGGTCTTTTTTGCTGTATCACAAAGTGGAAATAAACACACACACACACACACACACACACACACACAGCTAGTACAAAGTATAAATTCACCTCCTTCTTTTTATGTTCTTTGGCCACACAAATGCACCCTCCGACAAGCACACACACACACACACACACACACACACACACACACACACACACACACACACACAAACACAAACACAAACACTTCTAAGCTGCGCCATCCCTGCATCACATCTATTTTAATTTGTTTTATTTCAGTGATTATTTATGCATCTTGTTTGTTTTGTGCACTTACTTTTTGATATCATGTGGTTTCTGTTCCCATTTCTCTGTTTGTAGGCTCTATTTTTTTTTCTTCCTTTTTTTTTTTTTGGCATGAGGTATTTTCATAACCTCCTTAGGTTTTCTCGGTCTCACCGGCAGTATTTTCTCTTTGTCAGTTTGTGCGTTGCAAATGAATTAAAACTAAATTCAGGCCCGGGGCAATCGTCTGTTTTGAGCACAAAATTAGAGTTGAGCGAAACAGGTAGCCTCCGCTGCTCCGTCTGCATCTGCTGGCACGGTGACATCATCACTAGTGGACCGTCGTGGCTCTGGCAAACATGTGAGGTCATTAATGGGGTTTTGTGCTCTAATACACCGCTGTGGGCCAGCCAGTCGTGTCCGTCAGTGGGTGTTGTGAGCGAAGTTGTGCTGCTGTGTCAGTTGTGTCTCCCCGAGTCCACAACTTGCGCTGATGACAGGTGACCGATGATGAAGGCACCGGGGCAAGAAATTAAAAAGCACAGAGGCGAGAAAAAAGAAGGGAAGGGAAAGAGGAGAGAAGACTGGCGGGTATTGTCATTAGAATATGACAGATATTGCAACACGTATATAGAGTTTTAAACCTTTTAAACTCATACAATAACACTTAACCTGCCCACAGGAGTGCCAGCCAGCAGGCACCAATGTATGTTGCAGCAAGTGGGTATCTGTTCCCTACATTAGCTCTGTGTCATGTGTGAATATAGAACTTAAAATTGAATTAGTCCTCATGCATATTTCATAATGCAAATTATTGAATGTTACTGTTAGGAAAGAGATTTGAAGGGTTTGGCATGCTCATTAAAAAAATCTCAATGGGAGAATCTGACTTTTTTTTTTTTTTTTCTAATGTAAATGTCGCCTGTTTGACAGGTGTGCAGAGAGGGACAGAAAGATAGAGCAGTGATACTAATTGAGAGAAAATATTCAGATGAGATGAGAAATTGCTTTTCCTCATGCCTCCTCTCCTTATGTGTTCCTTATCATTATTCCTGCAAATAATATATTCTTTGTTCTCTTTATTTGAATAATTTATTTGAAGCAGGAAGTGCCATTGAGATAAAGTGGCACTTTTGTGTGGGGTTGCATTTTATGTTATTATACCTATCTATCAGGACAATATGTGAGCTTCAGCCTTCCCCCAACAAATCATCTTTGTTGATGGGGAGTAGGGCTGGCACGTTTAATTACACACACTCAGACATGAACTGCATGCATGCGTTTTTGCCCACGTTTATGAAAACACACATGCACATGCACAGACCCTCAGACCTAAACATGCACAGTGTGCCGTCTGCCATAACCTGTGGTAATGACAGCGAGAAGTACTTACTTTTTGTGTGTCAGAGGAGAGAGCCCCCCTGATAATTGGAATTAATTACCTGGAGTCTGGAGGGCAGAATGCTCTCAAAGCCATAGGTTATCGTGCTCTGTGCTGCGCGAGCACACACACACACACACACACACACACACACACACACACACACACGCGTGCACGCACACAAACACAAACACACACACACATACATATACATGTGGCAACACAAAAGAGCAAAAGTGTCATTATCAAGTAGCTCTTCAATGGTTACTGTGGACAGCCTTGTATATGATTGAATTCAATGATTCCATTAGTGTTTTGTGCACTTCAGGTATAACAAAAGGACCTATTCTGTGCTTTGTTCTCACCGTAAAGGGTCCTTTAGACAACGATGACTCTCAAGTGTGTCTCGTCTCTGTGTGCATATGCGTGTGAGTATGCATAATATAGCATATCCCAAATATTACATCAGGATCCGCATTCATGATTCTACTTTATACTAGGCTTGGACCAATATGGGATATTTAACACCAATACTGTTTTTGATATTTATTTTTAGTGGCTGACCGGTTAATCGGGTGGATATCTGGCATTTTGAGATAGTCAGCATCGGCCAATATCTGCATCCATGAGGCTGATGCTGTCGTTAAGTGCACTAAAACGAATTGATTTATTTTTCATGCATACTTTTTTAATTTTTTGTTTTTTGATTACCTTTATTTAGTTGATACTTTTTTTTATTTAACATAACTGCACTGCAGAGAGTGCAAATCTACTTCAGCAAACAGAGACGATGCAAACAATAGCATTGGTGTCAAAGAAATCTTTATTAGTTAGTTCATTTGTTGTTCAGCAATTTGGTGTCTCATTTGTTATTATTATCAAATTGATGCATTTTATCAGATGCCAAAACAACAACAACTACGACAACAACATGTTATCGGCATTATATATCAGCCACCATGAACAAAGGGAATATTGCAAATGCAAAACAACAAGATGAGAGAGATACTGTCAGGCAACATGAAAAATATTTTTTTAAAGAGGTCGATAATAACGTCTTTGATAAAGAAGAGGTTAAACACGGACACGTCAATATTTGATGAGGCGGATATCGGCCCGGTGGATCAGTAAACTGCCAAAACTGGTGTAACCCCGCTTTATAAACAAGAAAATGAAAAGATTGTAACTGTGGTGAAATGTATATGTATGGTGGCGGATATGCGTTTATGGTATTGGTTGGTGTTCCCTTTGTAATGTTGTGTGTGTAATCCTTGTGGCCGCACGGAAAGTGAAAACAATTATCCTGAAAAAGGGCAATAAAATCTATCTATCTAAAATCTAGCTATCTATACTGTGTGAACTGACGTGTGTGTGTGTGTGCATATAGCTGTGTATCTGTATGTGTTTTATGTATCTGTATGTGTTTCACTAACATGTATGCCCACGCCCCCCACCCAACCTTCCCCCCTCACTCTCCCTCCATGTGTAGATGCAACAACCGTACCCAGTGTGCAGTGGTGGCTGGTCCTGATGTCTTCCCTGACCCCTGCCCCGGCACATACAAATACCTGGAGGTCCAGTACGAGTGTGTCCCATACAGTAAGTCCTCTTCTTTTTTTATATATTTTCTGGGCATTCAGAGAGGAAGCTCATTAATCCTGTCCTGTTTTTTAATTTTCTATTTTTTTTTTTTTTTTTGATCGATCATCAGAGTATCTCGTCTCTGATCTTTTATTCAACAACTAGACATAGAAACACCTGTGAGATGTGTCTTACTGATTATTTCAGATGAGATCACCATAATATTGATACTTTGCTGAACCATTGGTGACAACATGGATTTACCACTTGGTAACTTGAGTGCCATAACATGTTTTCATGGAAAATTAAGTTGACACACCATGGCTCACTGGGTAAAATCTAAGGGAGGAAGGACAAGAAGGAAGGATGAGCTCAAATGATGACAGATGGCTGTGTGACCTTTGACTTTGTGAAAACAGACTGGGAGGTCGAATTCACTGGGGGTGAAATGTTCATGAGACATGTTAGCAAAAAAAAAAAAAAAAAAAAAAAAAACAACTGTGAAACTTTTTTTGCTAACATAGTTTCCTCCTAAATCTAGGTTACAGCCCTCTGCATAATATATGCATAAAGGATTCAGGGTGGAAGCTTGTGGATTAAAGACTTGTATTTGTCCTTGATGTTTATTGCACACCACACTCCATCTTAGAGGGTTTGTCCAAAGGCAAAGCTAATTTCTGTGTCTATGTTATGAAACAGCCCAATCACAAGTGAGTCCTTCCTCAAAATGCTGCTTCTCAGTAGTTCATTTTCTACTGGAACATGCATTAATATTCACTTTATTCACATGGCGGCTATGTTTGATTTATGTCATAGCTGGGGTGGGATATCCTACCCAAAAGACAGCAAAGCGGATGTAAACACAGACAAACTGAACCGGTCTTTGGGCAAACAATTTAAAACATGCGCTAAAATTATCTTTTAAATTGATGACAATATTTGCAGAGCTGGAGCCCAATCAGAGGCTGCAGCCGTGTGTGAGGTAAAATAGAAGGTCTTCTCACTTCATTGGTGGACCTTTCAATAACGTTGCTTTTTATTTTAGCAGCAAATTATTCCAGAATTAAAATAGTCGCTCGCAATGTTGTTGTTACAAATAATGCCAGATTGAGTATTTACTTTTATCATAACAATCTACAAAGTTTAGAAGACCTTGACACAAAAACTGCCCATGTTGGAGAGCTGAAAAGCTTAAAAAAAAAAGGACTGTAAAAGGAAAATAAAGAAAAAAAATGTCTTTGGAGATATAAAGTAGTCCACTCCCACATTTTTCCTGTTGCGGAAAAGGTTTCCCGTTAGTACCTTTTAAATTCTTTCTCACTTCACCAACACCAATACTGTGTGTTTTTTGTACACTTGTGTGTCTTTGTTGAATGTAGTAGATTTTGTTTATTGGTTGAAAGGTTTAAACACCTGAAACCGAAATTCAGTTGGTTTTACACCGCAAAACGTTCATCTTAGCAAATACGTTTTGAGTCTTAAAAGCTTTTGCTACACAAGCGCATAGGTGATAATTCAACTTGTTTCCACATCAAAAAAGCTTGTTTCATTTTTTTTTTAACCAAGTATCATATTAATATGAATGGAGATATCTGCCTTGTTTCAAGGTGGCATCACCCATTTTTGAAAATTATTTGATGTGGATTGGAAACAAATCAAATTATCTCACCCCACTGACTTTTTTTTTTTTTTTTTTTGTAAGAAAAAAAAAACAAGATTTTGAGACTAAATATATAGGACTTGTTTGCAGCAGACTTTTTCAGAGTGTACCTGCAATAATGAACTATGTCTGGAAGGAACATCTTGACATCTCTTTAGTTAATTTTTCCTGTAAATCCTGTACACAGTTTGTGGAGAGTTCATGGCTCTGATTTAGAGTCTTAACAATGTCTGAGTGTAAAGCCTTGGCACAATGGTCCATACAGACAGCCAAGGTGATCTCCCGCACTGAAGCATTCAATTATGTCTGGCTAAACGGCTCCAGCCCAGCGTCTAGGATGACCAGCAGATTAAATAATAGGACTATCAGAGCCCTCTCTGGAGCAGATGGAAACACAACCTGATACCTGCTTAATGCTCCGACAAGCACACACACACACACACACACACACACACAGACACACACACACAGACACTCATTGTGTGTTCACTCCTTCTGTATTTACGTGTAGCAAGTCTACATTTTCTCTCTTTGTCTTTGGCATAAATGCACACCTGAGTGAAATTAGTTATTTCTCGGTTCCACCATCATAAAGTACAGTAGCTCACCAACAGTGCGGCGCACAGGAAGATAAGTTCCATGCTTATCTGATAAACAATGGGTCCGTCAGGCTAAAGTTTCCCCCCCTCAAAAATAGACAGCATTTGAAACCAAAGTCATTAGAGAGCTCAGCTAACGGAGGGAAGGAGAGAGAGAGAGAGAGAGAGACAGAGAGACAGAGCATGCGTGACATACAGAGAGTGAGCGAGAGACAGAGACAAACTGAGAGAGAGAGAGAGAGAGAGAGAGAGAGAGAGAGAGAGAGAGAGAGAGAGAGAGAGAGAGAGAGCATTTTGACAGTACATTAGCAGTTTCTGTGTACTGACTAAGTGTTCAGGCTGGATCCGGTAGCATTGTGATACACTACCTGGATCCTGGGGGTGTGTTTAGCCGTGAGAAATGTTTCGAAACGTCACAGAGAAAAATATGTTGTACTGCGTAGAGGGGAAACAGCTCCTTGGGTAACATGACTCCATACCTTTCCATGTTCTCTCAATTCTCAGAACTTTTATTTGCTGTTACCCTTCACAAGGCCCTCATGTCGTATCCTTCAAATATTTATCAAATCAATTTTTTGGGCAGGTGTAAATGACAAGTCAACCTTAGAACATAATACATATATTCAGACTCTAGCCATGTATGGTCAAGCAGCATTGCTTGGCACAGCAGATCAGAGCTGTCAGATGCGTTGCTGTGAAACACACATTTTGTGAGCGATCAGGTAATAAAATATCTCTGAAATGTTCCCGTAAATCGCAAGGGATCAATACAGTAAGCGAGGCTTGTTTGTGAAGTCTCTGGCACCATTCACAAACATATGTCCACTGGTGTCGCTTTCACGTTACAGTATCAAAACCCACAAGCAGCGTTTTGAACATATGAGCGTATTTGCATTTTGAGGTGAGGTGAAGTGAGGTGGAGTTTAGCACAGTCAAAAAACTAAGTAAGCAGAGTTAGGGTGTGAAGTGATATCCGTGACTGAAGTAGCTCTCCCTGGCCATTAGTCTTGGTGCGAGTGGAGGTTGTTGAGTGTAAACACCTGACCCATAGCGATTACCGCTGTAGCCGCGGCTTGCTAATCGCAGGCTGTGATGGCACACGCAGAGAACGAGATGCGCTCTAAAGAGGCTTCCTCCTAGGTGTGCTGTTGTTGTGCACCGATGCTTCCCTCCACGTAGATGTTCAAGGACTTGTACACAAATCTCAAAGTAGGTTGTAAAACAGATAATTAAATTATGTACGGTTCAAGTTGCAGAGAAATTTTGGCACGTTTTCTTTCTTTTTTCTTTTTTTTTTGGCTCGCTCTTTCCTTCCAACTCTTCATCTCTCCTCCCTCTACCACAGGTTTCTGGCTGTTTTCCAGAGCTAAAACTAAGTAAACACTTACACACATACACACAAACACATGTGTGCACTCTCTCTCTCCCTCTCTCTCGCTCTCTTTCTCCTTAGCTAGATCTCTGTTTTAAGAGTGTGTGGCACTCCTGTGCCAAACTACCCAAGGAGCTTTGGCAGTAATTAGCCACCTGTGTATACTGGCTTATAGCACTCAAGGCAGGCTATAAATATCCATACATTAACATACTATACGGTACTCCTCCATAACAGCTCTTAAACATGAATATATTGATGTCTACATATGCAACACTCTGAGCAAATAGAAATATGATGTCACATATTGTTTCATTCATTTATGTCCATTAAAAAGCCAGGATCACTTGGGATTATGTTTATCCATTTCCACATCTATATTCAGTAGACCCTGGCTCTCCAGCTGGCGCTATGAAGCAATTAGCCTACTACCACATTTAGTGTATTTATCGGCAAAGCCAATGATACGTTATGCAATATCCATGCAGTCTATTTGAGACAATAAAACTTGGCTCAGTAGGAAAGCTAATTAAAAGATAAAATCACCTTCTTGTCTTTCCAATTATAAGACTTCTGTCAGATTGGACCCTTGGAATAACTTCATCATGATGACATGGGGAGAACTCTGCTGTGTGTGTGTGTGTGTGTGTGTGTGTGTGTGTGTGCATGTGTGTCTGTGTGTTTGCATGTGTGTTTGTGTGTGTGCTTCCACGTGCATTTTCTTGTGTGTGCGTGTATGTGTCGTATTGTTGTCCTGGAAACAACTGCTCACAGGGTTTCTATCCTCTTGTGTGTGCATGTTTATCTGTATGTGTATCTGGGTGTGTTTGTGTTCCACTTGCTTGTGTGCATCTGCGTGTCTGTGTGTGTGTGTGTGTGTGTGTGTGTGTGTGTGTGTGTGTGTGTGTGTGTGTTTCCCAGGGAGAGCAAGGGAACATGGAAAGGAACTAAAGAGACAGAAGGAGAGAGAGAGAGGTTGTGTGTGTTACCTTATAAGGAGCACATGATAGTTGGAAGAGTTAATTTGATTTGATTTGAATTACTATTACTGCTGCTGATATGTTATATGTTTTTAAACATTTAACATTGATTATTATGAGTCATGTAGTCAGAGAGAGAGAGAGAGAGAGAGAGAGAGAGAGAGGTGAAATATGGATAGACAGAGAGAAATAGGTTAGACGAGGCTGGCGGAGAAGGAACAGATAGAATGAATTAGCAGATAAAAGACACAGAGAGAGGTGGACAGGGTGTTGGTAAAGGGTAGAGGTAGAAACACGGACTGAAGCACAGAGAATGAAAGATGGAGAGAGGCACAGCATGAGATGATGAGAGAGAACGGCAGGACAGGATGAGAGCAGAGACAGAGAGAGAGAGAGGAAAATAATGAAGACAAAGAAAGAGGAAAATGTCTGTGTCCATAAATGACCTTGGGGTTTAGCCGGCTGAGTTGATTGGAGATCAGAGATAATAGTGGTGAGGCCTCTGTCACCACCGTGGTCTGCACACATACACACACGTGTGTGTGTATGTGTGCCCACGAGCACTCACACGTACACACACATTACATGCTCACACACACACTGTAGTTCCTCCTAGACGAATACCTCTTTAATAAACCATACGTTTTCAATAAAAATGCTAATTATCTCCACACCGCAGTACAGTCAGGTTAACACTGGTTCTGTGTGTGTGTGTGTGTGTGTGTGTGAGTGAGAGAGAGAGAGAGAGAGAGAGAGAGAGAGAGAGAGAGTGAGAGACAGAAAGAGAGAGAGAGAGATTCAAGGTGCAAAGCGAGACCTACTTGTGATCTCTGAAATTTTGAAAAATTGAGAGGATACTAATGAAGATATTAATGAATATTTAGAAGATTTTAATGAATGTAAAATCAGACAGGCTACACACTCTCACTACACAGAGCATTGCTTTTGCTCACTGTTGTTTTTGCTATTGTACTGCTATTGTTTTCTAATTGTAATTCACAGCCTGGCTTAGAGTAAATGAGCAGAAATGTTTTTTTTTTTTTTTTTTTTTTTTTTTTTTTTTGCTTGCTGCAGAACTAACGATTTCGTACTGCAGTCTAAATGGTTTTGCAGATGATCAGTTAAAGATACTGGATAGATAAAAACAGCGAAGCTCGGCAGAACTCGAATATGAATAACAATGAGAAAAAGATTGAAAGAAGACTTCTTATTGTTGATTTTTTTTTTTTTTTTTTTTTGGATACAAGGACATTTTCAGGCAAGTTTCCTTGTTGTAGTTTATATTTTTTATCTCCCTTGTAGCTAAGCTCAGCTACTGAATCATCAATGGCACAAAAAAGACCTCTCTCCTCTCTCTTGCTTTCTTGAGCTAACCTTGACAAAACTCGAGGATTCAATAATAGCCTGTCTTCTATATCATATCATATTTTGTTAAACCCTGCATACAATTTAGAGAATGACTATCTTTTTATCTTTTGTCCAAAACTTTGAACGTTGACCCTTGTCATGGGTCATGGGGATGCAATACAGAGATAGCTTGTAGAAATTGTGCAGTAAGATTTCCACTGGAGACCGCTACTAATCTTGTGAACTGCCGAGTTTCCAGACAAATTGAATGACATTTGTTTGACATTTTCGGTGCCATTTAGTATACTTGTTGCTGGTGCACTGTTTCAATTGCAATCTATTAGTTGCTAGCAACCTTGAATTCTTTGTTTTTGTCTGAAAGTCTGTATAAGTGCTTCAAGTGACGATACACCTTTGTTGTTAGTTGCCATATTTTTCCTATCCTCTCTGTCCCAGTTGATGTGGTTGTTTTCTCATCTTATTCTCTCTCCCTGTATATAGGAGTGTGTGTTTGTGGATGTATGTGTGTTTGTTGTCTATCTATATCTGTCATCCAATCACACACACCCTCACATACTGTAGACAAATCTGCTTTCTCTCCTAGCCTTCCTCACAAGGGAACCACAGCCTTGTGGTAAACCATTTTATATCTTAACACTTAGCAACATATCCACGCGCGCATGCATGCACACACACTCACACACACACACACACACACACACACACACACAAACATACACAGGCAAACATACACAAACACACACTTGTTTTAGGTTTAACACGATCTCCATCCTGAGATTGCTTATTTATCGGGAGCAGTGCTAAGCCGCGCCAGTTACCATGCATTTTTCATGAGTCGAGGATTTAATGGTAGCTTGTGTATGTGTGGGTATGTGTGTGTTTCTGTGTGTCACGTGTTTGTGTACAGTATGTCTGGTGGTTGTGGATGTATTTTGGCTTTAATGTGTTTAAGTATTTATGCATGTACCATATGTAGTGCGCTTGTACTCTATATATAAACATCCACCATCCTGAACTTCCTGAACGTATTCCTTTTGAGAGCACCGCTCATCTCTTCTCCGAGATTTTTTTTTTTCCCTCATGTCGTCTTCTTCCTCTCCTCCTCTCCTTACCTCCTCTCCTCTCCTGTCCTCTCTTCCTCTCCTCTTCTCTCCTCTTCTCTCCTCTCCTCTCCTCTCCTCTCCTCTCCTCTCCGGGGACCAGTTCCATTCAGCAGGTCTCTAACAGTCTTGAAAAACACAAGGGCACTGACTGCAGGATTAGGTTTCTGCCATGTTCACATTCCATTCAGTTCCCCGGGGAGCAAGGTGAAATGGAATTCATATGTTTAAGAGGCTAGGAGCAAGTGTGCACATTTCATTGCAGGGGCAACACTAACCGCCTTCCACAGAAGCTCGAAAGATAACACTTTGAATATAATAGGAGAGGCATCGGGTAGGGGTAGCAGTGCACCCACCCACCCTCCTACACACACACACACTCGCACTCAGACACATACTGTACATGCTGTGATGTAGACAAGGACAAGCGAGTACACACCGAGTCTCACACAATAGGTGACAAGCACCGAGCATTAGCTCACCCACTGTGCAACAGGAAGTGTTTCATTGTGGCAGTTTTGGCTGGACCACTGAAATGCAATCCCAGTAATCAAATCAATTTTCTGGTTTTCATTTGCTCTGTTGCTATTAGCATACATTAGACAGCACATTATCTCAGGTTATTTTGCATTGTATTCATTATTTCTTCCTGCGGTATGGATAGGACCACCATGGATACCGTGTGTGTGTGTGTGTAGCCGTGCATGTGTCTGTGCATGCTTTTGTTTGTTTGCTCTCCCTCTCTCTCTCTGTCTCTCTTTCTCTCTCTGTCTACATGACATTTGTGTTCCCCTGTGTGTGTGTGGGTGTGTGGGTGTGTGTGTGTGTGTGTGCGTTGACATATGTGAGATGCATTAAAGCCTCCCCTCCTCAGACGCTTACGTAATGTTATTACCAATCACACACCGAGAGCATCCTGGCACTCTCACAAGGTTAGGATGAAATATGAGAACGATTATGGAGATCCAAGATTGTATTATCATGATTTCCTTATTATTGCATCATTAATCTATTTTTGTCTCTTCTCTCTCTCTCTCTCTCTCTCTCTCTCTCTCTCTGTACATTCTTCAAATTTTTCACCTATGGCATGGGCAGAAGTTGAACAGAAAGGTAAGTCTGCAAGATGCACACATACACACACACACAAACACACACACAAACACACAATCTGAGGTTGAGTGTCATTTTATGATGCCAACGCCTGAAGCGCTTTGTACCTAGTGACAGAATGACATCTCTTTCAAACTAACTGCTGCTATATTAAGACAGTGTGATCTCAGCGTATAGAGGCAATTTAGAGACACTGATTCTCATTAGGCATACTCTAGGCCTAAATAATTTCATGGTTCATTCTGAATGTCACTTAACAAACTTTGCAAGGGTAGAGAATATTTTTTTTACGATAAGCCAATGAAGAGAAAATCCCACTGACATTTAATATTTGAAATGGTTTACCAGAATATAAAAAATGATCATTCCTGTGAATAGCCCTTGATAATTCTGTCAATATTCACAATCCCCTGAGCAAAATCTGGAATGAAATTATTGAGGTGAATGGGAAAACCACAATGCACATCTGGCCCTTCTCTTGCTTTTTGTGTGTGTCTGGTGTGTGTGTGTGTGTGTGTGTGTGTGTGTGTGTGTGTGTGTGTGTGACAGCATACCAGTGAAATTACAAAAGTCCCCATGACTCTGGGAAGTCCACATTATTCTGGGAAGCTAGAGTGACTCCGGTCGCTCCGGCTTCCCAGAATTTACTACCTCTCCCACATCAGTCATAAAACATGACCCCAGTATTCCAAGTTGGGAATACTGAGCATGGAGTGGGAAATGAATTATTGGAACAATTGCAGAAACAGCAGGGGATAAAAGACGTGTACAGCTTTACACTTGGTGGTTTCTGACAGAAATAGAAGAAAGAGAAAGGAAGAAAGAGCTAGGAGACTAATGAGGAGCAAGGGAGGGAGGGAGAAATGGGAATAGAGGGAAAAGGGGAAGTAGAACAAAATGTACCTTTTTTTTTCTTTTCCTCTTAGCTGCAAGAGAAAGCTATTATCTGTTGAATAGGATGCATGATGTTGCTATGCATTACAATCAACAAAGAAAATACATCACCTAATGTACAGTGCAACACAATACCCCTGTCATTTATCATCATCACATACTGATGTCAGAGTTAAGAGTCAGAGTTAAGTTAATACACAATGAAAAAAGACCATAAATAATATTTTGTGGGTACTGTGGATAACCTCTCGTAAAAACTAGAGAACAGAGAATATTTGACATTTACAGAGACTGCATAAAGATTTATCTTTTTGTAATGTGTAAATTTTGTCATTTATCCCTCAGTGTTTCTCTGCCCTGGCATTCTGAGAGGGGTGTACCAAAGCGAACATCTCTTTGAGTCTGACCATCAGTCCGGCGCCTGGTGCAAAGACCCGCTGCAGGCTTCCGACAAGATCTACTACATGCCCTGGACTCCCTATCGCACAGACACACTGACAGAGTACTCATCCAAGGAGGACTTCATCGCAGGCCGTCCCACCACCACCTACAAGCTCCCGCATCGCGTGGATGGGACAGGCTTTGTCGTCTACGATGGTGCGCTCTTCTTCAACAAGGAGCGCACCCGCAACATTGTTAAGTTTGACCTTCGCACGCGCATCAAGAGTGGTGAGGCCATCATCGCCAACGCCAACTACCATGACACCTCGCCTTATCGCTGGGGGGGCAAGTCGGACATTGACCTAGCAGTTGATGAAAATGGGCTCTGGGTAATCTACGCCACAGAGCAGAACAATGGGCGCATAGTGGTGAGCCAGCTCAACCCTTACACCCTGCGCATCGAGGGCTCCTGGGACACCAGCTACGACAAACGCACCGCCTCCAACGCGTTCATGATCTGTGGAGTCCTGTACGTGGTCAAAACCGTCTACGAAGATGACGACAATGAGGGGACGGGGAACAAAATCGACTACATGTACAACACTGATAAGAGCAAGGAGACGGCAGTTAGCATACCGTTCCCTAATTCCTACCAGTACATCGCTGCGGTGGATTACAACCCTAGAGACAACCTGCTCTACGTGTGGAATAACTACCACGTGGTCAAGTATTCACTGGACTTTGGCAACAACGGTAGGCTCCATCTCCCACACGGTTCTTCTTCTTCCTCGTGTCTTCCTTAAAGAACTGGTTTGCTATTTTGGAGCCTAGGCCTTATTTGCAGATAATCTGGCATCTTCAGATGTAGAGACCATTATTTCACCGTTGGCCTCAGTATTGAGCCTGATATCGATGTGCTGCAGGCTCCCACTCAGGAACCACAGCGGTCAGTCAGGCAATCTTAAATGAGTTTGAAAACCTAAGGTAACTTTGCTTTTCTGAAGTGGCAAGATCGGTGTAGACTCTTTACCGATCTCAGAATTTTCTCCTGAAAATAGGTATTGTAAATTGAGCAGTTATGGGTTTAGGCAGTACTATTCTTTTGGGACTTGTTTTGGCTGATTCCATGTAGGACTCTGCAGTCTAGTTAAAGCGCAGAAGGTTACAGTTTGAAAGGTAGTGTTTGTGAAATAAAGTAATTCTGTTCCAAACGGAGCAGTTCTGTTGATTTAAGGAGCGGTTTGCGAACACTTTTTCAGGAGAACATTCTGAGAGCGTACACCAATCTTCCCATTTTGGAAAAGCAGTTATCTTTGGTTTTCAAATTCGTTTACAATTGCGTGATTAGTTGCTGTAGCTGAGCAGGAGCCTGCTGCACACCAGTACCAGGCTACTAATACTGAAGTGACTGCTGGAATGATCTCTTTGTCTGAGGATGTTGCCAGATAATTTTTAAATAGGACCTTGGTTCCAAAATAGTGAACGTGTCCTTTAATTTCTTTTTGCTTTATGGTTTTTCATCCTCACCACTTAGGACCATGAGGCTAATACTCTTAGAAAAGGAGTGCTGATTTTAGCAGTTTGCCTCACAAAATTAATTGGTTCGGGATATGAGGTAATTTAAAGTGTATGAAAATATTTCTAACATGAAGTACATTATCATATTTGTAATGCATTTATATATTTATTGAAATGATAAATGCATTTTTTTTCTGGTGACATAAGGGATACATACAGCCCCTCATCTTCCTCCAATAATTAATTCAGCAAAATAACTCTAAAAAATGAAAAAAAATTAAGAGAACCATCTGTACTGTCATGGTTCACTGTTCTGTGTTTGCTGACAGTAAGGGGTCAGCCCCCCCCCCCCCCCCCCCCCCCCCCCTCCATGGCATCTGTATGTTTTTAGAAGTCAAGAAAAACATTTGAGAGAGCTATGCCTTTGAAACTTTGGCCTCGGAAAATACCACTGCCGCTGACTTTACAGATGTTTGCAGAGCTGCTGTTTGTGGGACGGTTCCCTCTTTTTCCAGCCAGCCAAATAGTTCACAGTGAAACCTTCAGGACTCCCATGCTGATTTTATTCTTATAAAAGAACATCTTCAGTGATGTTATGGTAACTATAGCACACATATTGCAAATGCCTTTTACCACTTACCATCCTGCTCTACAGCTTCCCCAGCCACTGACCAAATTGTAATGCATTTCTTTTGAATGCACCCAGGAGTGTCTGAGATGGAGGAGCAGAGGGAGGAGGAACTAAGTGATCTCTAACCCAGAGTGAGCTGCTCTCAGCTCTGGTGTGAGGGCAGACAACCCCACCTCCCATCTCTGGATGGAAGGCCCTAAGCCCCTGGAGCCTGAAGGGCTATTTGCCCAGTCTAATTGCCTTTCAACACCTTTCTATGGAGTGGTCAAGGCAGTCTGGCTGCATGTCTTATTAAATGATGTCTGAATTAACACATGCTCTTACACACAGTTAGGAGACACAGTACAAGGAATTATAGAGGAGGACAGTATTAAACTTGGTTTCCACCGATCAGTATGTGTGTGAAACGCAAGGTCATGGTGTATTTTAGCATGTGTGTCCGTGCAGCTGTGCACCGGTAATAGATAATACTTCTGCTTGTGTGTAATCACATGTCTGACTGTGTGTGTGCAGGTGTATAGGAGTACCTGCTAATGCCTACAGTATGAGTTTGTGTAGTGTTTGTCTATGCATGAGTGTGTGTCTGTGTTTACCGGTGTATTCGTGAGAGTTTGATCACTCTTATAATGGAGCTCTAGATGTCTCAAGAGGCTCTAAAGAGGAGATCAATGGGGATTCAATGTAGAGAACGACCTCCAGAGGACAGCAACAAGCCAGACTGCTGACCAGGGGGAGATAAATACATACAATCAATGATGCTGCTCTGCTCCCCCACTCTCTTCTTCGCTCTGCTCCCTCACTCAATGAAGACAAGGAATAAATTAACTACCTCAACTACATGGTTTTCTCGTTCTTCAAAAAAAAGGAGACAAGTCGATGCACTGAAGTCATTTTGTGTTTTTGTGTTTTCCCTCAATCCCTAGAAACTCAAACTTTAGAATATATGGCGTGTTTTTTTCTACACTTGTCCAAATACAGATAAAACTGTTAGCTATACACAAAGCCAAGGTGTTTTTCCATTTAGATTGTCTTTGATGTTGCTTTATTGGATAGTGAGTGCATAGTAGAGAGACTCACGAAAGGTCATCAAACTCATCATATTCCTGTCCAGGTGTTTTTTTTCTCAGTCAGTTCAGGGAAGCAGGCCAAGGAAGACTGAGGTTTTCCACTCGTTACTGTTGTGGCTTAATGCTTGTTTCTGTCTTTGCCTTGGCTCATATCTGCTTCTTAAAGATGTAAACTGAGGGAGGAACTGGGCCATGGAGTAAGACAAGGCCGAGGTTGTCCTCTGAGGACCAAGTGTAATTGGGGTACGACTCAGAGAGCATCAGTTATTTTGTTGTGTCTGTCCAACTGGCTATCAAATGTGCCTGATTGGATAGTTCAGAATAAGGTCATTCTGAGATATTTGCACTTTTGCAACTGGTGGTTCATTCTTCAGGATACACATCTGAAAATGATCACTTTGACATGCACATACGTGTGTTTGCCGACACACAAAGTTGAACAAAGCTCAAGTGTCCTGTTCTAAGATACTTTATTAGACGGGTTGCTTTGAGTATCAGCATTTGAACTTCAATGGGAAAGACAGAAATAGAGTTCAGTTCATCTCAGACAAATACATATACTTTGAGGGTTCATTCACAAGTACTTCCATCTGACTGTTAATGCAGCATGCGGCAGACACTGATCTTTTTGAAATGCATATTCCTCCTCCCTTGATAATTAGAGGGAAAGTGAACTGCCTCTCTGCATTTATTGTTTCCTCCAAATGAGTGTTTGTGTGCTGCCTCTTTGTCTGTTAACCCATCTGTCTGTCCGTCTCTCTCTCCCACTCTCTCTCTCTCTCTCGCACGGACACACACACACATATATATGTGGCAAAATATTCCAGTATTTCCACTCCCCCATCTGTTTTTCTCTCCACTCGTGTTGTTTTCCACTGTTTTTCTCTCTTCCTTTTCTCTCCCTCTTATTCTGCCCTCCTTTGCTGCTCCCACCCCTTTCTTTACTCATACAACACTATTTCATCAAGTGTCCTCAGATGTATATATTATAGAAGCCTAGTGTATGAATGCATCCATGAAGTCGGAGTCAAAGTCACTTGTCTCTGCATCTCCCCCTCCTCCCTTCCCTCACTCCCTCAACCCTCACTCACTCTGTACTGTTTATGGAGTTGTTTCATCATGTCTTCTTACATGCATATTATAGAGGCCTGCCCTACGCAAGCGGCATGGCTCCGATGAAACACTTGAATAATTTATCACCTCCAGTCTGTCTTGCCACACTTTAGAAAGTTTCCCCAACAAAGTCACAAAATTATTCATGTTATCTGCATCTTCGGGAGGGGAGGGGCAAACAGGGCTAAAGCTGAATAGATCTAGACATGCTGCACACATCTTTCTTTCAGTCTTGTTCTTCACTCCCCTTCTCTCTCTCTCTCTCTCTCTTTCTTTCTCACTCTCGCTCTCTTTCCCTATCTCACCCCCCACACACGCCTTTCTCTCTGTCTTGCTCCTTTGTTATTTTTTTTCTCTTCCTCTTTGGTACAACTTTTCACACATTTCAAGTCTCATATACGTTCTCTTGCTGCATCTTTCTCCCTTATGCCGTGATATCTGTTTTATTTCAGGTGAGACACTCTAATTGCATATTTAGCAGGACAGAGCTAACAAACTGAATTTGCCACAGAAGGAAAGGCGGTGTAACGATGAAAATGCTCGGTGCAGAGATCATTTCTGCCCTGTCAAACAGTGACATGAAGTTAATCAGACGGAGTTGAAACATTATGTAAATTCTCTCATTTATAAACAGTTTTAATGTTTTGTCTTCATGTGTCACAGTGAGCCACTGTCAAAGTTCAGGGAGAAGTTTTAAATATCAGAGATGCCATTCTCAAACTTAGCTAGGCAATAGTCAGATATGGACTTGCAGTACATAGTTACGGAGGGATAACCTCTACTTGCCACCCTGTCAGAATAGGGAAATTCAGAGCTTGACCTTTGAACTCTTAATGGCTAAAATCACAATGTTCTATTTCCTAAGGAAGTTGAGCATGGAGTCAGTATTGTCTTTACCCCCACCCCTTCCTTTCCTTTCCCTCCTCTCAAAGCCCTCTCGTCTCGTCTCGTCTCCTTTCCTTTCCTTTCCTTTCCTTTCCTTTCCTTTCCTTTCCTTTCCTTTCCTTTCCTTTCCTTTCCTCTCCTCTCCACTTATTTCATCTCCTCTCCCTGCTCTTCCTTCTTTGGCACCAGATTGCAATCAAGCAGCAGCGCTAAGTAGTGCAGGAAATGTTGGAAACCCGGCTGGAGTGGAGAGAATTACAGGCCTTAATGGTTTAGAGTAGAGACCTTCTTTCACCAGATCACTGACTTCGTTAACCCTCAGCACACTCCTGGCTTGCTGCACTGCAGGGTGTGTGTTAGGTTGTGTGTTTTGCCATTTATTTAACTCAATTTTCAGAGGTTCAACAGTTTAAAAGCACAAACTTTTATACTTCTAATTTTGGACTCAAAACCACATATAGCATGCAAAATAAAAATCGCTGTAAAATGAATGAGCATATCATATGTAAAAATTTACCCTAGTATTAGGGCAATGTATTTGCTCTTTATTGGATTTTAGTCATTGCTGTATTTTAAAATAAAAAGGTCAGCATCAAATCCTTCAGAGTATGTAATGATAATTTCTTGGTATTTAAATGATGATAAAAAGAAATCCCAACCTGAATTGTTGTGAAGCATTTGCACTTACCTGCAGAAAGCATTTCCTGGACAGTAACACAAATTGACAAGGAGAGGAATGTTTGATGGTTTCCATCAATGTGCAAAAAAAGAAAAGAAAGGAAAAGAAAAGAAAGCTAGATGTTTCCTCCTCTCTTTTCTGTAGATATACGTCCCTCTTTCTCTCAGTCCAACCCTCTCCTCCACCTGCATGATCCATCTCCTCCCGCTCCGCCCTCTCCCTCCCTCTCCATCTCCTCTTCTCTCCCAAATAGATTACGACACAGCCGTCTCAGCAGAGACTGAACTGAGCTTCACAGACTCTTATGCACCTGTTCTTTGCCTGCAGTGTGTCCTCATCGATTGGATTGCCCCAGCCTGGCCCTCTGCGTGCATTTTGGCCTCCGAACTACTACTCTTCTGCCAAACAGCAGATGCCAAATTAAGCAGGCCTAGCCAGGACAACAGAGTGAATGGGAAACCCGTGGCCTTGCAGGAAGTAAATACAGAAGAGAGCGCTGAGGGGAGCATGTTACCCCGGGGTTTATTTAGTTTCATATTAGACTAGAGGAGGCGTTTCTCCTCTCCTGAGCTAAACTCGGAGACGCAGCAGATAATTGTGTTGTCAAATGCTTTTTAAATTACAAATTAAGTTACTGTGTGATTCAAATATAATACAGTACAGTATAGAAAATATATCGAAAAACTCCCAAAGCCTCTCAAGTTTAGCCTCTCCTTGTTCTCTCTGTATTTGTTTCACTGTTTTACACACATTATAAAGTGCTCAGGAAACTATGACTCACCAACCGTTTCCATTGGCCATTTCTGGCACTTTGCCAGAAGTCATATGGCTTTTGCAACTGTTTCAAGGAGAATATGAACTAAAACAGCGAAATTCAAAATTACTACTATGGTCTCTCTCTCTCTCTCTCTCTCTCTCTCTCTCTCTCTCTCTCTCTCTCTCTCTCTCTCTCTCTCTCTCACTCTCTCTCTCTCTCTGAAAAATGACACACACACAGAGACACACTTGGTCACTCACTCAGTGTGTCACCGCACACATACCAGCTTGCCCCACCCCACCTTTCTCTGTCTGTGCCTATGTGTGTCTGCTCTGTGTTCTGTTGACTTTCTTTGGAAGCAGTATCTTTTATAAACTCAAAAAAAAAGAAAAAAACACAATGCATGTCTTAAAGCCACAGCCACAATATGGTGAAAAAATATTAGGCTGATAGGGCCTGTAGTATCTGAAGAGAGATTGAGGGTTAGAGCATTGGTGGTCGAGTGAGCTAGACGGTGAATGAAGAAAGGGAGGGGAAGTAGCTTGAACAAATGTTTTTTTCAAAGGTTTTGAATCAGCACAAGCAGAAGAGGTTCTTCATGATACGGTCATAACTGTGCACCAGAAATGCAGGCTGAGAGGTCTAGTGGTATAAACAGACAGACAGACACACACACGTACTGTAGGGGATAAAAATATATGAAATGTGCAGTAGGGCAGCAAAGCGGTGACACTCCTGCGTGTAAATGTGTTTAGATGATCAGCCATGATTCCTTTGATGATAAACTGTGGACAGCCACACTCTGAATAGCCAGAGGATCACTTGCCAGAGGCTACATCCTTTATCACAATACTGTAATGATGGTATGAATACCCGTGCAGGTATATCCCTTGTGACAGTCTCACAGGCTTGGCTCACATACATTCAGTGCATGGGGTGGCACAATATGGACTGTGAGACTCGGCCTCAACATGAGAATGTGCTGATGCAAATATTTTCTCCTATAATAAACAGAAAAAATATTGGTCCGTCGCATCTGCTTTTTGCTTTGAACAAGGGAACTCTCCCTGATTAAGGAAGAAGCATGTAATTGCTAAAGTTGCTGCAGGTGACTCCAACCTTTACAGAGGGATGGCATGATTATGCAACTGGAGTTGAGCAGTCGTGTCTCTGTATGTGAAACATTAGCTGTGGAACTTGGTGGTGCCTGGCAGCCATTTTGAGGGAGGCTCTATTAGTTGAGGTTGTTTTCTATCTCTAAGTATCACTGCTTTGAAGTGCTCCATTCTGTCTTATCAGCAGGCTGGAGCTATTCGCCACAAGCCCTGTGTGTGTGTGTGTGTGTGTGTGTGTGTGTGTGCGTGTGTGTGTTGCGTTGTGCATAAGTGAGGAAAAAGTAAATGTGTGTGTGTGTGGGTGTGTGTGGGTGTACGTGTGTGTGTGTGTGTGTGTGTGCATGTGTGTGTGTGTGTGTGTGTGTTCCCACCATAGGGGCAGTACGTTATCTCAGTATGCAGCCCTATTGGATGTCTGTTCTCCTATCCAGCCTAGAAAGCTTTGTGCCCTTCAGTCAGATTATCATTCTGCTATTACCCCTCTGGATCCATCCCTCCCCACTGTTCAGGACTGTGTGTGTTTGTGTGTCAGTGTGCGTGTGCGTGTGCGGAGGCAAGGAGAAAGTAATTTTTTGAAAACACTGCAAAGAAAGTAAAAGGCATCATCCTGCATATTAAGAAAAGCAATTGAGTATACCAAAGTACCGCCTTTTAGTTTTGTGCAACTTTCCTCGTAAGTCAAATCCCTCCTCTCTCCATCTCTGTTTCTCGCCTCTCTCTCTCTCTCTCTCTCTCTCTCTTTCTCTCTCAGCGTCTGTGTGGTGAGTATATTCAGTAGATGTTTCTGAAGATGTGGGAAAGTTGCCAGGGGAAGTTCGTTTTCCCTCTCCTCTCCCCTGTCTTCTACCTCTGTGTTGTAGACTTACGATCCCTCTGTTTACCAAGTGGGAAGTCAACAAGAGCATTCTCGGCAACAGAGCGCAGGCAGAGACAGGCAGTTTTACCCACATAAATATCTCCCCCATCACTGCGCACACACACACACACACAGATATGCACAGTGTCTGTCTGCATGTCAGATGATCCTGTGTTGGCGTCCCTGGCTGATTGACAGTGTCTCTATGGCCCTTCGAGTGTGGTGACAGATAGACAACTCCAGGAACCAGTTTACTGCCAGCCTGCCATTGTCTCACCATTCCCTGGGCTGTTCACATGCACCAGGCCATGGAGACAAACACATTAGAATAGAATAGAATAGAATAGAATAGAATAGAATAGAATGGTGGAAGTCTTATCTGTCCAGCCTTAGTACTGCAGCATTGCTTTCTCCTCAGGGTGGAGCACCAGCTGTGCTTCCATGCTAAAAACACAAGACACAACGCCAGCTGTAGTGGGGACCCAACATCATTTAAAAGCAAGGAGTCACTGGGCGAGCAGTTGACTGCAGTTGTTGATAAAGTGCATGTTAGCTGAGCTGTCAGTAACACTTAACAAACAAAATACAGAGATTTTTTTAGTGATTCCACAAAAACGCCCATTGACAAGCATATCTCCCTCTGTTTTTTTTTTTTTTTCTCTCTTCCTGCTACGTTATGCCAACTTTTTGATCTTAAATCATAACCGCTTTGATTAAATTCTCGTCCTACATTTTGGACATATTTGTCCCACCCCTTCTCTTTTGTAATTGTTTGCTTGTTCGGAAACAGACGGCAGTAAGTGGTGCATCTGGGCAGTAGTTGAAGGCAATTCAACAAAAGCAGTGGCCAACTGGCTGCATTCCGTCATAAAAACAGGAACACCGGCAGCTCTCTGCGTTTAAAAACGGCGAGATGTGGCACAATGTAAAAACACCATCTGGCACATGTTTACATTGGGAAACAATTAAAAAAAAAAAACAGCATGCTGAAAATCTGACACATCTCTTGTGTGCATGCATGGCCTCTTGGATGGCATCAGCTGTAGAACAGAGTGTCGCTATGGGACAGGCATCCTTGTTACAGGATTTCCTTGTGGAAGGAGTTGGCCCATAATGTGAAAAGTGATGATTTTCTCACATGTGTGCATCACACCATCACCCACATATGTGTGCGGGGCATGAATGCAGTGCAGAACTATTAAGACTGCACAGGCATGCACTCGTGGTTGTATTTCCTTTTAATGTGCCCCTTGTCGGCGAAGAACACAACATTTAGGTGAGGTGACATCATGAGGATGTCATAGCGCATTTTCCTCAGGGCTTCCTAAGCTTAAACACAGGCAGATATGTCAGCCCTCATGAGTACAACCCCTAGCCTTTTTTTCCTGCATAAATGTTTCATGAAGCTGTTATGTCATGTTCATGTAGGTCCCTGCAGCACCTTTTACAGCATCCTGAGTGAGGCCACTTCATCATCTTATGCGCTGCTATTCTTTCTGGTGTACATAATGGTGAGAGAGTGAATTAAGGAGGACAAAAGAACAACTTAGTAGAAGTAAACAAGAAGGAGAGTGTGTTAAGTTGAAATATAGAGATGGAAATAGCTGGACTTAGATAAAGAATGTGACAGTAAGAGAGAGAGAGAGAGAAAGTAATGAGTTGGAATATAGAGATCGAATCTGGCAGAAAAATGTGAGGAGAATGGCAGAGAGAGAGAGAGAGAGATTGACACAGAGAGAGAGAGAGAAAGAGAGAGAGATGGTGACCGGGTAGTGTTGCGCTGTGGCCACTTGTCTGTTATGCTCGCAGGCTTTTGTGTTCACCCCAAGCTGCCAGCCCCCATGTTTTTTGCCCTGCACTCGAATGACAGCAAACATCAACCCCAGACACACACATCCACGCACACACACACATCGTTACTCCTCTATTGTTGTGGCACAGCCTCTAATGGAGCTTCCTGTTTTAGTGCAGATAAACAGACACTCACACTCTGTTTCATGAGCACACACATGCATGTGCACACTCACACACACACATACACAGGCAGATTGACAGCGAGTCCCTAGGCCACTGCTGCCACGCATGATTGATGGTGATGTTCCGTGGAGAATGCATGAGGCAGGGTGGGAGTGATTCAGGAATGGGAGCAGCACAGTTTAGGTACGGAAACAGTCCATTGAGTTGTAAGGGAAAGGAACAGAATGTACGGGAAGAATGGGATGTTGCCGGGCTGTCAGTCAACAAGACTGGCAGACAGAGAGGCAAGGAGAAAGAGAGAGAGAGGAAGACTTTTGATGTTCTTTAATTAAACATCTAACTTAAAATCCATGGGAAAGAACATCTTTAGTTCACAATAAATAATATAAAAACACACTCTCCCACCCACTATCCACCCCTGTGGATCCACACTCTCACACACCTACCTCTCCCCAGTTTACACCTTTTCCTTCACTCTTACACACACATCAAGAAGTGACAGTATCAAACATTACCCATAGTGTAGAACATCACAGTAATGGAAACAAAATTACACACATTACCCAGTGGTGAAAAAGTCCTCAAATGGTTGACTGTAGTAAAAGCAAGAACACCATAATGGAAAAAAAAGCTCCATTAAATGTAAAGTTCCTGCATTTAAAATGTTATATAAGTAAAAGTCTGTATGTATTACCAGTAAAATGTAAAGTATGAAAGGAAAAGCAGTTATTGTGAAGAATGGCTCCATTCAGGGTGTTAAATAGTGGATGCATTAGCCTGTAAGAAGTATTTCAATGTTGTAGGTCTATCCACTCTATATACAGTAGGTCACTGCTGGTTAGTTTCAACTCTAAAAACACATCATAGCTTATTTTATGTTTTGCCAGTAAAACCTTCCTCTGCAAAGTAACTACACCCATCAGATTAATGTAGAGGGGTAAAAACTACATTTCCATCTGGAATGCAGTGCAGTAAAAGTATAAATGTGGAAATATTCAAAGTGCCAATGCCTCAAAACTTGACTAAGTACAGTTCCAGAGTAGATGTACTTCTACAAATTAGCCTGAGATGCATGTGAAATTGATATCTTTAGTTGTGGTGTATACTTGTAAAAATACTAATATTTACACTGAAGGGATATAAAATGATTGAGTCTTTACTCAAATTATGTTGGAATTGTCCTTTCAAGATGTTTCAGGACAATTCACACTTTAATGGTGGCAGCATGAAATAACTGGTGAATTTTGGGGAGTTTGAAGTGGTGGTGGCCGGGGGAAAAATGCAGCAGCTTCAGCCATTGTTGTTGAGTCTAGCTGCCTCTGCACAGTATTTTGTGCTTAAATTTCAATTTCACTATGCAAAGAGACGATTTTCTGCTACTTACCATTCCTGATATCTGAAATTAATTTGTGAAAATCGCGTAAATCTATAGGGTCTTAAATAGGGTGGCCGCTTTTTACTGTTGCAGCACTTTATTGGACTGATTTGATTTAGACTGATAGCAAGGGTGTATTTTTGCATTTAAAAATCTTGCATACTGTGCTCATTACACAAAATACCATGGAATTGATTTTTTGAGTTGGTGGCAAAATTTTGGTGGAAATATTAAGCCATTTATTTTGAGCAGCTCCTATCTGGGAGTGCAACTTCTTGTTCAAATTTTATATCCACGTTAGGGAATATTTCTACATTATTCTACAACTTCTCAGATGTTTTGAGTTTGTTTACCTTCATGCAACCACTGACTCTTTGCTCTGATTGATGGAATAGCTTGGCCTAGATTTAGATTCATTCCAAAAACAGTGTTAATCAGCTGCGTAGTAAAAGTGCTCTCAATAATTGAAGATACTTGATAAGATAATAAATAAATTGAAAGATGAATGTCATGTTAACACAGATGTTAAAACATCCATAGGCATAGATGTGTTAACGTGAATTAGTGAGTGTAAAAACATGGAGAAGCAAGCGAGTGAGAGAGAATCTAAATAAGGACATGGATTTATGAAATGAGCCCAGATTTCTGATAAAGCTATTGACATTCTAATTGATTTGCAGTGTCCTTTATTAAATTTCTACACCTCTACATTACACTTATGAACTCCAAAGCCATAAATAGAGGCACATGATTAGAGACGGGATTAAAGAAAATACATAAAAAGTGAAGGAAACTGAACAAAAGATTATTTCCTTCCAACCAGGGTTCAGTCGCTGCAATATTCATTTGCACCACATACACCAATGCCAGGTTAGCTGACAGAAATAGTCGTGTTCGTCCATAAAGGGACGCTATAAGTCTTCACATACTCTCCTCCTCCTACTCACCATCATTTCATTCATTCATTCTTTATTTCTGTCGCCTAAACAGGGTCAGTGTGAATAATTGAGCCTTTTTACAATGAAATATTGACAATAGAAGAGTGTGCCATATGCATTTAAATGGCCTTCCTGCCCCTTGTGATGTCGCGTTGCTATGAATCATACATGCCACTGAGAGAATGTTTTTTTTTTCTACCAGGTTAAGGAGCGAGAGCCATTACTGTGCTCTAATCCCACAGACTAATAACTTTGTGCTACATTCACAGGACAGACAGCCAGCTCGGTGTAGGCAGGGGCGGGGATATCACATTCACACATGACTTTTGTCACTACATGCTCTTCCCCTTAGTATACAGTTTCATGTTGTGTTTTCAAAACTGTGTTTTGAACTTGGGAGCTTTGAGCATGGGAGTTTGACTGAAAGACCAAAGCAAAGATCTGGCATAGGATGACATAGACAACAGATGGAAACACTGACATTGGGAAGTCATCAGAAACATGAGCTACTCGCAGTCAAGGCTATTTAGTGCTATGTAAATGAACGCCTACAAATTTGCTTGTGTCTGTGTAACCACCTTCACTATACAATTTATGCTCGTAGAGCGTCAGGTCAATTGCAGCTGACACAGATGGTGGCTTGATCATAGTCCCTTTAATTCCATTGTTGCGCTTTTTCATCCTGGGATCCTGGAATTATCAAAACATTCATGTGGGGACCCACCAGCAAGGAGGCAAGTAACCCGTTATAGGCCGATAGGTAAAAAAAAAAAAAAAACAGGCACTATTGTTCTTAATTTTAACCCTCTTTTCTCTCTCTCCTATTCAGACTACCGCCCTCCCATTGTGCCACCAAACCGAGGAGGAGGAGGTTCGTCCTCTTCATCCACCAGTCGCACCACCACGACTCGTTCCCCTCCCTACTACACCACCCCACGGCCGCTCCTCACCACCTCCCCAGGCCAGCGTTACCGCACAACCACGGTCCGTCAGCCCATCCTGGTCCCTGCCGGTGGCTCATCCTCTGATACCAACCAGATCCCTGACACCAACCAGAAAGCTGGAGGACGCTCCCGGCCAGCGCAGATCCCACCAGCAGCCCCCCAGCCCCCTGTCCTGCCACCACAGGATTTCTGCAGTCCCAGGGTGACAGCTGACGTGTCGTGGCCACGCACCCAGCAAGGCCAGACAGCCAAGCAGCCCTGTCCTGTAGGAACACTGGGTAAGGTGCCTGCATAGGGGGATAGCTGGTCACCTGCAAAATGTGAAGAGTCCAGTAAATGGTTGATTGGTGTGTGTGTGTGTGTGTGTGTGTGTGTGTTTGTGTGTGTGTGTGTTTGTGCGTGCAAGCACTCGATTCAGTCTCTCTCTGGTTGTTAATATATTTGTGTTTCTTTTCTTGGTCTTCAACGCCCATTCCCTCCTCCCCCCGCCCCTCAATATGTTGTTTGATATGTAAATCAGACTCCTTCCTCCACTTCCACTTTTTCCATTATCATACTGCAACATGTATGTATTTTCTGCTACATTTCTTATATGTAAATTCTTTTGTAAAAACACAACCCTACCCATCTCGCAAGGTATGCTGACCCAACTGTTTATGCAGTGATTCACTGGGACAGTCATTTCATTTGGCCTGACATGCACACAGCAGCAAGCAGTAGGCCTCCAGAGCAACTCATTAAAAGAATAAACAGGCACGCATATGCACCCATGCAGTCCATTGCTATTCAAACACACATAAACACACACACACACACACACACACACACAGAGGCCAGCGTGCACAGTTGCACTCATAACACACACTGTATACATAAATGAGACCTTGATTCAGATGTACATTTCCTTTCTGCAGATTAATAACTGTGTTGTTGGCCTCCTGGACCTTAGTAATTGGGGCGTGAGTGTGCTGTTCATCCCCAGACATGTAAAAAATTGCCCTTTGTCTAAATAAATACATAATACCAACACACACACCCACACACTCACAGACATATACATAAGTAATGTATACATATTGTATATTAATGGAAACAGTACACATGGTAATTCACACACATATGCAACTTGCACAAAGTCAAGCATTGCATTATAAGCACACAGATGTTACTAAGTACATTTCCATCCCTGATATATCAATTAAAAGCTCATGCACAATGCCCCCAAGGCCGCCATCTTCATGCATCCACACACACACACACACACACACACACACGCTCACACCATACACAAACAGACACAGACACACCCTGCATGCACTGTGCTGCTCGATGAACCCCAGGCACCTCAAGAGTCTCCGTGTCTCCTGGTGAATGTCAGCGCTGTCTCAGCCTGTTTGTTTTGCTTGTCTTGCAGGCGTGGCCACATACGTGTGCGTGGCCCATTTGGGCTACTGGGATCCCCAAGGCCCTGACCTCAGCAACTGCACGTCGCCCTGGGTCAACCACATCATGCAGAAAGTGAGTGTGAATGCTGCCGCCGGCCATAGTGGCTTCCAGTGAACCCCACTGTAAGGATATCCATTATGGATATAGTCTCGGAGCAATTTATCACGCATGAAGACACACTGACCACAGGGAAAGATTTCGGCCGTGTAACCAACTTTGCTTGTGACCCCTAGCTCATGTGTTGTAATCTGAGAGATAGCACGTAGTGTAAGGAAATGCAAATTAACAATAAGGTTATTTTTCACATTGTGCTATCTTCATTTGATAGACTTCCACAGAGTGCATAGCTTTTTCTCTTTCCCACCCCTGCTACTCTGGTTATCAGGATTTCCTGCAGTATAAATTTATTTATTTATTTATTTGTGTGTGTGTGTGTGTGTGTGTGTGTGTGCTCTCTCAGATGAGCTATGAAGCTTTAAAGGCTTTTCTTTATAAGAGAAAACGTAGCTGAAATAGTCCCAGTGAAATCGGCGTTGCAAAAGAGGTGCTAAAGAAGGATTCGTTAGTCTAAAGCAATCTGAAGTGTCATTATGATAACACTCATGAGATGTGCTGAAAGGTTAGCTTGATATCGACCTTCTCTTAACCCTTCAGATAGACTTATTTAAAATAAATACATCTCTTATTTTTGCTCTCCCATCTAATCATTGTCTCTCCTCCCTTCACTCTTTCTGTTTTTCTATATTTACGCCCGTTGCATCATCTTACCTGTTCCATTCCCTCCCATCCTCCGTCTACATTGTTCATCTCACCAATTATCTTTTGCCATCTCTCCTACTTCTCGCCCTCTTTTTCCTTCTCTTGCTACATCTCTTTCCTATTCCCACCTTCACCTTCTCCTTCCCTTCTTCTCTCAGTTGATTTACTTTCTTTTGTCCTTGTTTAGTTTCTTGTTTTGTTTTAACTGTTTTGGGTTTAGTTTGTTTTTTCTTTCTTTTTTTTTTTTTTAACCTTTCGAGGTCAAACATAGTGTGTGTTAAAAGGGAAGGTGTTATAAGCTGCGGCTTCAACCTAAACCTTTTTTTTTTCTCTCTCTCTCTCTTGCTGTAGAAATTTTAAAGTTTGGTTACTGTGGTGTTTCGAGTTGATGTGTTTAAGTACCTGGCTCCTTTTTTCATGTGTTTGTGAATGTATAAAATATGAATTTTGTATATTCCAACGGGGGAAATAAATTCTTAAAAAAAAAAAAAAAAAAAAAAAAAAAATACATGAATAAATAAAATTCCTTCCATCCCTCCCTATTTTACTCCCAGCTCCGTTCGGGTGAGACGGCAGCAATTGTGGCCAGGGAGCTGGCAGAGCAGACCAAGGGGCTCCTGCGTCCTGGCGATGTGCCATCCACGGTGCGGGCCATGGCCCAGCTGGTCGAACTGCTGGACGTGCAGCTCAGGAACCTCACCCCTGGGGGCAAAGACAGCGCGGCCCGCAGCCTGACCAAGGTACTGCAGACAGGGATGTCAGAGCTGTCAGAACTGAGGAGTCGATGTTTGATAGAATGGATTTGATGATGATTTTTTTTTTCCATTTTTGGCAATTGGTAGTATAAATTCTCAACACTGCAGGTCATTAGTTACTGGGTGATGGAAGAGAAAGGGTGGTGGGGTGCAAGGCAAAGAAAGAGGATGCTGAGAAAGAGGGATAACGGAGCGAGAAGGGAAAAAACAGGAGAATTATTTTTCATCGGAAGTTAGCACCAGTTTTTTTTTTTTATCAAGATTAATAACTTCTTGATGTTTAGTGTTCTGTCTTATGTTCTACAGGGGTTAGGGAAGTCTTTATGTGCAGGGTTTGATGAAGTGCTAAGAGCTAAATAATGTTGTGGATTTGTGGGAGCTTTTAGACTCAGTGGGTTAGACAAGGTTTGGCTTCTTTGGCCTGGTTCTCTTACTCTTTTCAGCTCAGGATTTAATTGAATAAAACTCCTCCTCTCACTCTGGGACCCACGCTCATTAAAACAGGCCTGCAACCTGTTTTACAAGTGTTCATGATTTTAGGATCATTTTAACGTAAACTTGATTCAGATCATGTAAAGTATCTGCTACTGTTTCACTACAATACTGGACTTGGTAGGGATTCAGTTGTGTACTTTGTTCACTTAAGTGCTGACAGTGAGTTATCTCATTTTGGAATGGCTGACTGGCTGGCTAGCTTCACTAACTGGATGAGTGATAGGTGGGATTTAGTAGTAGAGACTGAAGGCTACTGCCGCCTCTGGTGCTGTCACTGGCTTTATTCAGCATTAGCTTTTGCGTCACTGGGTTTGCTTTACTGTCCCTCTCTCTATCTGACTTTTTTTTTTTTCCCCTCTCACTGTGTAGCTCATTTTCTCTTTAGAATTCAGTTACACACGTGAAGTGAATGTCTAGCATTTATTAGTGCAGCCAATTAATCTATGTTTTGTTGTTGACCAAATGGCCTACTAAAGGTTGAATTTGTTGAAGAAAGCCCTTCGTAGAAAAGAAAAAAAAAATGTTCTTCCCGCTTTCAGTAATGACCCAATTATATATACCTAATTGAGTAATATGCCTGCTTATTATGGTAATTTTCGTTAGGAAATCAAATATGACCAATTACGCACGAGTGGCATAGTAATTAATGCCATCAATTCACTTGACATTGGATGCAGAGAATGGGATGGATAAAGGGGAAAACGCAAGGGTGTATGAAGGGAGGAAATGATGAAAAAAGACAAGGCAAAGAGGGACATAAAAGGCAGGAAACAGTGGCAAGATGGCTACAGTTATGGGGCAGGGTGTGAGAAAGCGAGGACGGGGAGTGAAGAGAATAACAAACATCTTGCATTCACCCAAGTTGGATTATGTGATGCTAATGAGGTGGGTGTGCCTGCCTTTGTTTTTCGTTTTTCGTTTATGTGTGTGTGTGTGTGTGTCCATGTGTATGCACGTGTCTTTGTGTGTTTGAGAGGTGTTACACTGCTAACAACTAAATTATTCGAATTTGCAGCTTCAGAAGAGAGAAAGGTCCTGCAGGTTTTTCACACAGGTATTTCTGCTTCCTGGTATTGTTGATTAGCAAGCCACACCATAACCCTGCATGCTTTTTTCTCACTCAGAACAGCATGCCTGCTACACAGCAAATTTGTGTTTGTGTGTGATAACACGTTACAGCGCTCTACATAGAATTGTAATTCTATGCTACTAAAGGTGTTCTATGATTTGCATCCCAACCCTTTGAGGAAAGAGTTCATTTATCGGGTCTACTCTAATCCTGAGAGGTGTTCATTGGAGGCATCGGTGTCACTCATATCTTTACACTGATGCCTCCCACAAACCACTTGTAATGTTGCACAAAGGTTGGGATCAACATTTCAGTCTCCTCAAAGGGTTTGCTGACATTCTTTTTTTTTTTTTCGTTCCTGTTGTTGCTCAGTTTCGCTTTTTGCATTCAGTATCAACTTACTGATAAGAGGCCATGATCAATATCAATAATAGCTCATCTATTTTGCAATGCTCTCTGCAGAATAGTAAACAGTACTGCCTGAAACCAAATGTGTTGCTATCCATCTCTACTCAAAGAAATGTCCTCTCTCCGCTGTATCTGAGAGGATTAGACGGCCATGAATTGACTATGATGGATATTGTGTCATGCATATGATCACAGTGCCTTAAAAATAATGGCTAGCTTGTGTTTGTGGGGCAGTGTTCTTTTGTTTTGCCCTCGTCGTTCTGTTAGCTGATGATGTTAGATTGATGTTGATGCTGTTGGCTCACACTGTGAACTGAAAATTGCTCTGAGATTATTCAGGCATGCTTCTGGTCAGCTAAGATCACAATTCAGAGCATCAAAAGGCCCCACCTTCCTTATCCATGTAAATATACTGCAGACTCCCCCTTCTCTCTCTCTCTCTCTCTCTCTCTCTCTCTCTCTCCCTCTTTCTCTTTCTCCCTCTCTCTCTCTTTCTCTCTCTCCCCCCCTTCTCTGATGGGCTAGCTCTTTTTCTCCTGATGCAGGCTTTTTTTCTTCCCTCCCCTGAAAAGTCTTAACGTCAGCACCACTCAGCAATGTCACATCACAGAACATGGCTTAGGACTATATGCAAGCTGACAGAAACACACACACACACACACACAGGCACGCCCACACACAAGCATGCATGTAGTCAACAATCATCTCCTGCCGTCACATCAAAACAGTCTTGATGCGCCTCCTAAATCCAATAAATGCTGTATTCATAACGTTGCTGTTTTCAGACAGTTAGTTACCGGTTAATATCAAAACATTCCACCACACACCTTGGTTACTGCAGGGGGCTGGGAGTGATCGATTATATAATTAGCCTTAGTGATGTGAAACAAAATTATATCAACAGTCCCTAACTCTGCCAGATAGAAATGTGTGTGATTAGGGATGTGGTGTGGTGCTGCCCTCTCCTCGTTAATTATCTACAGCACTAATTGCCAAGTGAGAAGAGTGGGCAGGAGGTTTGGGTTCTTAATAGAGACAAAAAATAATTGAATTCCCTCTCTCTCTCTCTCTCTCTCCCTCCCCTCTCTCTCTCTCTCTCTCTCTCTCTCTCTCTCGCTCTCCGTCTTGCTCTCTCTCCCCTCCCCTTCCTTTTACACTTCATCTCTCCTCCTCTCTCACTTCGTTTGGGGAACTGGGGACTCGTTTCATGTATATTAAATTGGCAATTTATTCATGATGAAGTTGGTGGTGTGGAGAGACTTTGATGCTGTAGGGTGGAATGATGGAGAGAGGTAGAGCCTGTAAGGTAGACAAAGTGAGAGAGGGAGAACAAGAAAGAAAGCTCGGAATGAAAGGAGAATAGAAATAACAGCAATGGAATGTGAGAGAAAGAGAAAAACAATAAAGGGGGCAGTGAGGAGAGAGTGATGCTCAATGACAATGTCTAATTTGCCCTCTATTTATGGATGGCGGGTCAGAACATGGCATGCTGTGAATTTAAAGCCTGATTTAGCCGCAAACTCATCCTGTCAGGGAAGACATACCCCAACAACAACTGACAGATAAGCCTGCTGCTCTGATGAAAACATTTTCAAAACATGCACTTTCTCAGCGCTCAGCCAAGCGAGCGAAAGAAACGGAAAAATTCCATCCTCTATTCTACTCTTTTCTCTTCCTTTCTCTATTTATTCTTACATCCTACCTCAGTCACTTTTACTCTGAGTGTCTTCTAGGGATGCACAATATATTGTTTCAGCATTGACATCACGGTGTGCGCATGTCCAATAGTCACATTACAAGATGCAGGATGCCAAGTAAGACAAATTTACTCAAACACGTCATGCTACAACTTTTTTGCTGCTTGATACAAAAGGAAAACTTAAAATGTTCTAATTTTCCATTTTCTACAAGAAAAGTTGCCCCAATGCAACAGTTTGTTGCCAATGACATGCAGGCTCTGCGTGCACAGCGATCAGCTCTCTATGTGCTATATCATATGCCTCTTTAATACTTTATCAAGTGACTAAAGCCTTACTTGTCACCGACCACAACCTGAAAATGAACACTGCCTGTCTTGGTTGTTTGATAAACTGATCAGAAATGATGTTACTGGTGTTTCATTGTGCAAGCAGAGCCGGCATGTCACCTGCTTGTAAACATGAATGAAACACAGCTACAGTTGCAGATAATGTCACCTGGATGCTGGAGACAGGCGTTCAGTGATGCAAGGCATTTTTTGAGTGTGTATTCTCGTTATCAGCGGTGCCTCGCCCCATAGCAGGTTAAAAGTTTAAAAGTTACTGTCACATGGCTCATCCGCAACAAACACATACAATGCTACAAACACATACAAAACTTGCAGTACTCATATCTGTGCTTACATCTTTCCGGCATGTAGTTGCATCTGTTTGTTGTTTGTGTTTTAGTGTTTTACCATCCTCAGCCGGCCTGTTCATCTTCCACCATCGTTAAAAATGGTAGATTAAATGTACATAACACAATTTAGACTTATAAGTCCATTTCTTAAGTTTATTAAGAAACATATCTTGTTCTTTCCAAATACTTATCCACCTCCTCTCTCTGCACCTGTATATATCGGTGTCAGAGTTGCATAAGTGAAATCAGAAGCGGTGGAGTCCAAGCTGATTTTTGGAGGGGTGGCAGAGGGCTGAACCAAGTGTGGTAGGAGTAGGATTGGGGTTTTGTTTTGTTAGAAGAGGATATACTTTTAAAGTACCCAAATGATGAAAACTATTACTGTTAATTGTATATCTGTACATGAATAACACACTGCATATCTGGTGAAATTTCTTATATTTTTTCATATTGCAATATGTATCGCGGAAAAAAAAGATATCACAATGTCAGTTTTTTTCCAATATTGTGTAGCCCTATTGTGTGTGTGTATGTGCGTATGCATGTGAGTATGCATACATGCATATGTACTTGTGTGTGTATGGGTGCCTGTGGTCCCCCGGGTGTAGCTGGGTGTAGTGGAGCAGCCCAGCTCTAGTCTGCCTTGCTGCTGCTGTTTACGCTGGATTACCCCAACGCTTCAAAGCATTTCACTTCTGCCCCATTTACTGGTTGTGTATATGTGTGTGTGTGTGTGTGCGCACACATGCATGTGAGACTACCCTATAATACATGGTCACAAATAGACACACACACACACACAAATGCGCACACATGCACTCACACACACACACACACACACACACACACACATACACACACACACACGCGCACACGCACAATCGACACCCTTATCTGTCTCTGCAGAGTCTCTCCCCTCTTTGAAGACCCCTAAAAAACCTGTCTCCATTTTCGCCCTCGAGTCCACATACTTGTGCGGATAGAAATGTCACCAGCGGCACCAATACTTATACTCACACACACACACACACACACACACACACACACACATACACATACACACACACAGTGGAGATGTCTGGACCATGAGGAAAATTGTAACCCCGCCCTCACCACAACCCCCCTTTTCTTACCTATCTCTCTCCTCCAGAGATATAATCTCAGTGCCACCAAATTAAATTTCAATGAAAAAAAAATACATGAAATTGAAAATTCAAGATAATCAAAAGTTCAATAAAGAGCAATGAAAAGTTTAATGAGAATACAAAAGGAGGTTATCTGAAGAACATATTAAAGTGTGCATTTGGGAGCAACACCAGCATGAGAGAGTGGAGGCAGTGCCACTGGCTGTCATATCTGCAGCATGTATATGGCATCCACTCCGCTCCCCTGTCTCTCTGTTGCCTGGACTGCTACTGTAGACCAAGTGGAGCAGAATGATCCACTGCAATGCTTTTTCCAGCCCTTTGTGCACACTCTCCAACATACACATACACACAGAAATGCACATATATCCACACAAACATTAAATGCAAAGCAGGGCTCATGCATTCTGCCCCATATAATTCACATCCCAGGTTCAAGTGCACATATTGCATTTATCATTGCATCCCAAAACATATATGCCGTACTTCACACACCAACGCATAAATACACACACTCACTCAGATGTTCACATGCAGCAAATCCCACATTATGACCATGGAGAAAGCCTTTGAATCCCTAAAAGGAGTTAAGGGGGTTTGCAGCCCTACAGCTTGTAGTCTCTCTCTCTCCCTCCACTGACTGTGTTAGTGGAGGGAGAGAGAGAGACTGTTTGTGGGTGTATGTGTGTGCATATATGTGTGTGCCTCATATCTACTCCCTATTATTCCGTGTGTGTCGAAGCAGTGGATTAATTAGTTTTTGTTTACATGCATCCCTCCCAAACTCATCCGATATGCATCCCAGCTAATTAGCTGCTAGTGCTAAAAGGGGACATAATATTATCATATTAGCTTGTTGGCTCAGCACCCATTTCCTGTATGATATATCAAAACGTGTTACATGCAGATATCGTGCCCTCAAAATTAACAGGTATTATTAATTCTAATTTGCGAGGGAGTGGCAACCGGAAGTTTGTTTTGTAGCGTGCTCCATCCACACTCACTTTCTCACCTGCTCATCTGAGGCAACGCCCACAGTCTCCTGCTCCCGCCATCTCTCAATCCCTGCCTCCCCTCCCATCACTCTCTCCCATTGCTGTTGCATTCCCCTTTCCTTCCTCCCGGTCTCTCACCTCGGCCTAACCCTGAATGAAAAAGGGAGGGAGGAAGTCAAATGGTGGATGTGGGAACATCAATAAAGTGATGTCTCTCGCTCTCTCTCTGCCCTTGCAATTCCCCGGTGGAGACCCTCTGTGTGTGTACGCTGGCACCTGTGTTCCTTTTTCCACTTTCCCTCCCACCCTCTTTGAGAAAGAGAGAGTGAGACACTGGAAGACAGATAGAAAGAGAGACTGAGAGATATAAGTGAGAGATGGGAGTGGGCTTGTGAAAGGGTGGTTTACAGTGAGAAAAAGGGGGGAAAAGAGACGAACGGGAGTGTGAGATGTGTATATTTGATAGCACCTGTATTCGCTTTTCCGCCTCCCTTGTTCCCAGCGGACGCCTGTCACCGTGGACTCACTGGACTGTTTTATCGTTCTCCCATGGCTCTCTCCTTCCTTCTCTCTCTGTCTCCCTGCTCTCTCTTTTCTCTCCTTCTTTATCTCTCTCTGACACTTTGAAGATTTGTGTATGTGTGTGTGGGGGTGTGTATTTGCACGCAGGGTGTTCACGTTTGAAAATGATGACTTGAATTCATGAGAAAGAAGAGAAAAGAATGTGAACTGGAGGCAAAAAAGTATTCATGGAGAACATTTCATCTATGTGAGCCAACTCCTCTCCGTTTAGTTTAGTAATATTTTTGGACTCCAAATTGTTATGCATGGCTCGCCGATGACCCAGAAGACATTATCTGATAAAAGTCTTATTTCTTCTTAGACCCTCAAGCACACGTTTTCCAGCTAAAAGATAAGACTGTTGCTTTAAAAAAAAATGAAGCAGGTTTTGGGGGTGTAGACAACTGGTGATTGCAATCAGCTAATTAGCTTAGCTTGATTTTGAGAACATCTCTGATGGATTTCCTGTCACTGCTCTTCATGAGGAATGTGCTGAAAAGAAACATTAGGAGAGGAGACCATAAATTTGAAAATGTTGCAGTCTTTTGACCTGGCTTGCATGTTTTTTTCTTCTTTCTTGTGTGGATGAAATTATATTTTAGGATGAGCTGTCATCGAGGTTAGTTCAAAAAGAGGACATTCATTTACTTTAATGTTAGACTGAAAATTTGACTTTGTGTCTTCGTTTTAGTCAGTGGACAGGATTTGCGTGCAGTTAAGAGACTAGGTTAGGAGCTTAATTAAGTTAATTAAGCTTAATTAGGTTTTCTGAGATATTTCCTGACATTACTAATTGAGTTTTGAAAACAGCAGACCTCTGAAGTTTTAGTTTTTTCTCAGGAACCAACTTGTTGATTTTTTGGTACAAAATGCATTGCAAACAAGCCATGAAGCATTATACTCACCAGAGAAAGACCCACAAGAATCAATGGCCTCACTGGGCTCAATCAATGGAGATGGCTATGCTAATGGTGGTTACAAAAAAAAAAGTCTGAAGAGGGAGTGTTGGCCAAAATTGACTCACCAATAATTTCATTGTCAATTGAACTTCACAGGAAGATAGACAGTATTTCAAATAAACTGCATACTGAAATATGTTCATTTGTTAATAGCCAAAGCCATCATTGAGCTCCACAGCAAGAACACAGCACACAGGACATGTTTGAAGAGCCTTCAGCAGGAACCAACTCCTCATATCACCTTGTGGAATCAGAGAAAAAATGACCTATACGTCGTGTGTTGACCCCTTGATACTCAAAGCTGACAATCAGGAATCCAGAGAGGACAGAGAGAGAGACAGATGCAGAATTACAGTTCTAGAGGAAGTTTTTGGCATTATATGACCAAGCAGACCATTGTCAGCTGCAGGACTCCCCAGGCCTTGACTGAAACTTCAATAATTGACGAGGATCACAGGAGCCTGCAGCCAAGGCCAAAAATGGGCGATTTGCTGCATCCAATCATTGTCAAGTTCCATTATTTCAAGGAAAACTTGACATTCTTCCCAAAGCCTCCAGAATGGGGGTGAAGCATGCAGCCTTCAAGTAACTGTAACAACAGCTACACCGCTGGCTGAGTACAGGATTTGGTCTCAGCTGCATTAAAGATTATATCTCCATGTGGATCCAGATGAGGCTAAAAGCTACACAATAACCCCCCCTCAAACCTCAGGAGCATGGTGAGACGTGAATGGTAACATGCTTAAGGCCTACAGATTGGCTAACATTTTCAGCCACATGCTATTCTGCTAAGTGTCATCAGTTTAGGTACTGATTGGTGTTGTGCTTAGATTTTAGGAAAATGCATTGCATACAGAAGCTTTCTTCCATTTTTCCTCTTTCTTTCTTTCTTTTTTGTTTTTGTTTTGAAAATTCAGCTTCATGGCTCTGTTTAAACTCAATAAATCGCAACAACCAGCGCTCAGTGCTGTATCCTAGCACACTGTCAATGACGGTGCATCCAAACACATTGGTCTGGGTATAGTTGATCGTTATACCCAGCCCTATAGCAAGCCCCTATCATCTATCATCTTCTCTATGTTAGATAAAGAAATTAATAAATCAAGTAGATGTGTATTTCTTTCTTTTCTTTTTTTTCTGGCAATTCTGCTTTATTTGACAGTCACAGTAGAGAGAGACAGGAAAGGCAGGAAGAGAGAGGGGATGACATGCAGCAAATGGCCTGAGGTTGGATTCAAACTGCAATCAGGACTCAGCCCTAACAAACAGAGCCACCAGGGAACCCATGTAATGTTTTTTTTTTTTTTTTTTTTTTTTTTAAATTTCGTGGTAAGTAGGTTTTTAATTAGGTAAAGTATTTGAATTTTCTTTAAAATTACCCCGCAATTACATCAACATTTATGTCAAAATTTACTGAAAACCAAAAGTTTTATTTTTACTACCGTCAAACGCATTCTCAACATCCCAAATGTTGTTGCAAACCGAATTTATGATTTTTGTTTGATTGTTTTTCTGTTGTACTCAATACAAATAAGCTGCACAGAACTGTAGCTGCATTCAAGTTGTGCGTGTAAAGGCAATCTTAAGATTTCATGATATTCCAGTGGAAAGCTTGGTTTAATTTTTATGATCTAATGGATTTGAAATATTAATCTAAAATGAGTTTGATGACACAGTAAAAATAAAAGTTTTGGTTTTCAACCAATTTGAGGTAAATGTTGATGTAATTTGGGGGTAATTGCAAAGAAATTTAAAACATGTTACTTGTTAATTATCACGTATATTTACCCTGAAATTTGCAGCCTACTAAAATTATTACCATTTTAAAAAGGTAAGGGATGTAACTCCTGCAGTAAAGAAAATACAGTCCATGGGTTCAGCTCCTCTGCCAACTGGTCCCTTGTCTGCCAGGCGTTGTGCATCAAGTTGGCCCGCTACACCACCACCACATTCAGTTGAATCTGTTTCTGCCTTACAGTTTGTGATGTCTGCAAAGTCATGTTGGCATCCTGCACAGTATAAATAGGCCTATATGAAAACACAGCGTGCCATGAAGAACAAACTGACTTTCTAAAGAGTGTATTGTAATGTGCCTCCTGACTTGTCCAAGCATCTAAAATGCATTTTCTGCATGACAAATGTTGGCTCCGCTATACGGTGCTTGGCCTCGACAACACATTGTTGAATCTGTTACTGCTGAGATTTTGGTATAATATATGGTGTAATAAGGCCTGTGAGTGATGCTTCTCCTAACGGCCACTCATCCAGAGCACCCCGGAAGGCTGCAGGAATGGCAGATCTGACATTGCATTGACATTAGACGTAGTCCTCGGAGCTCTTATCGGAATTACTTTTTTTTAAAGATTATTTTGTTGGCATTTTTGCTTTATTTAATAGCGACAGTAGAGGGAGACAGGAAAGGGAGACATGGGAGAGAGAGGCATGCAGTAAAGGGCCCAGGTTGGATTCAAACCCAGGCTGCTGTGGTAAGGACTTCTGAGCCTTGATACGTGGTACACACACACCAGAAAGAGAGCCACTGGGGCACTTCCTTATCACAGTTATTCAATTTTTTACCAAAATAGCACATCTCACCTTGTGTTCCTTGTTTACACAAACCCTCCGTTGCCCCACCCTTCCCACCTTTTGCAAGCACCAAAATACCACATGAACTGACAAAGCGTGTTTCCAGGTCAGCAAAAATAGTTGGTCATAGATCTGCTTGCAACAGTCTTTGTGCAAAAATAAACATACAAAATCCACAGATGATACAATATTCTAATTTAGTTAAAAGTATCGCAGTATCACAACTACCTTACAATTGTGATGTTCAGAGAATGTGTGGGGAGCTACCGAACAGCAGGCAGGGAGCTAATTTGGCTCATTTTCCACAAGCTGAGAGATCCCCAGATTAGTGTTCATTTTGTTTGGTTACAATGTTACATAACAGTAATGGTAGCAGTTACTAATGTGAATTATATTTTGGTGTCAGCTAACAAGTGACCAATGTTATAAGATCATATTTAGAAATAAGATATTGACACAGAATAATAATGTGTAGCTTCTTCTTTTTCTCCTTCTCCTTCTTCTTTTTCTTCTTCTTATTGAGATTTAGTTGGTTGATTAGTTAGTTATTATTTATTTTTGTACTGAGCATTCAGATCAACCTTGTTTATGTTGCAGTGCAATGTAACAATAGAATACAACAGAATAGATCTTTATTTGTTCCAAGAGGAATTTGACTCGCACACACAAAGGGTCAACAAAAGCAATAATAATGCAATCAGACATGCAGTGAAAAATACCGAGCACAAAAGTAGGCAAGCAAACAGTTTACTTACATTTCCTCAGGTAAATATCCAAGAAGTCATTTGTTATTCAACTCAGAAATAATTACCAGAGTGACTGTTGCATAGTAACAAAAGTTACCTTTTTTTTTTTTTTTTTGCTAAAAGCAAACAAATGCAGAAGGGCATCAAACAAATCAGTCACAATCAGTCAGTAACAATTACTGCACTACCTATATGACAAATAAAAAAAAATTATTGCTAAAGCTTCATTTTTCAGGGAATGTCTTTTTCAGGGGTTTTTCAACAGGTATGACTCAAAATAAAAGGTTAGTTCATCCAGCTCATGTGTTGCATTACTGAAAGCATACTTCTACTAAATGGAGTATTATAGTGGAGGTTATAGTGCTTGTTTACTCCAGACATCTTCACTGAGCATCGTCTTCTGCTTTGACTGTGGCACCTGACAACACTTCGCCCCCCAGTGTCAAAGATGGCGTTGTGCAACAATGTGAGCGCGTGCTTGACATTAAAAAAAATAATAATTTTGGGCCCATTTAGCCAAATCTGTGTGTCAGCCATAGGAAGCCATAACTGCCTCTTTAAGGGCTGCATTTGTCTTTACACTGCTGTAGGTAATGTTAATTAGCATCAGCAGCATAATTTGATTTGGAGCTTTATTTGTGATAATTATCAGTCAGCTCTTTTTTTCACTAGTTAACATTAAGAGGAAAACACCGGCGAGAGTGTGAAAGAAAGGAGAGGTCCTTATGTGAAAGGATGTTATTTAATGTTAGATGGCTGCGGTTTGTTTGTACACCTTAAAGAGCATTAGCACAGACAACATAGGAAAAAATAAGGTCCTTATGGATCCAGTTACACACTGAATCAGGCTTCTATGGCAACAGAAACATGCCTCTTTGGGTAGAATTGTTTACATGGCTTTCATTTGGTTATATCTGCATGAGTATGCTACATTTGCATCTTTAATCTTTTTTTGTGAACATTTTTTGTCATGCTTTAATACCATGTCATATGAAATGCCATTGTACTCCGACTGTGACCAGTGACTAGTGAAGGCAACATTAATGACTTGCTGTCTTCACCAGTGTTAGCAATGTTATCTGCAGTATGAAAGCATTTGCATTAATTTTCACATCAGCACCATCGACTGAAAGTGATGAAAAAAATGTTAGCAGTAGTTTTCCCAAAGTAATCTCCTTATCTTTACTGCTGCCCCAGGCAATGGTGGAGACTGTGAATAACCTGCTCCAGCCTCGGGCCCAGACAGCCTGGAGAGAGCTGCCCACCAGCGAGCAGCTTCACTCGGCCACTCTGCTCCTGGACACCGTGGAGGCTGGGGCTTTCATGCTTGCTGACAACCTGCTGAAGACCGACACTGTGCAGGAGACCACTGACAACATCCGTGAGTGTATTTGTTGTTCTCTTTTAACCCCTTCAGCTCAGCTGGATCCCGCATTTGTCAAGGTGCCTGCTGAGGTGCCCTTGAACAAGGCACTTAACCTCCAGCTGCTCCAGTGGAGCTGCTCAGCGGTCAGCAGAAGAAGGCTTTGATTGTACTAGGCAGATCCCAGGTGTGAATTTGTGGAATTGTATTAATGTGAAGTAGGGCATTGCCGGAAAAAGCATTTGCACTCAGTTGACTTTTCTCGGATAAATAAAGGCCAGTTATAACAGGCCAAAACAAAGGGCACAATTCCAGAAAATCTTGTCTTGTTTTTCAGTGTAGGCAGTGTGAGTGTTTGTATGTGTGTGTGTGTGTTTGTATGTGTGTGTGTGTTGTTGTTGTTTTTTTTCTTGGATGTTTTAACTACATAAAACAGCTCTGACAGCATGGCGGCTATAAGATCTAAAAAAATAAAATGATGTAATATATCAGTAAGAGGCAGTATTGACAGTAGGCGCTGTGTATGTTTCTGAACCAGTTGCCTCACATGAATGCCTTATAACACCAAAGAGAAAAACAACATATCACTGGCAAGTTTCACAGTGCACATGTGAATAGACATGAATGGACATGGATGGAAGTGGGGCAGAATAATGCTATCATTTCATTGCTTGGGGGATGGGGGTGGTGAAACATATGCATATGCAGGATTAATCTGTGTACAGGAAACTGAGCAGCAACATACCTAACCATGTGCAACAAGGTGCATCAAGACAACAGCAAGATAACCCACGAATAGCCAAATAACATGCTCTTTGTCTGAATCAGTAAATATTTTACAAAGGGTCGAACTGAACTGCAGCCACCAGGCTTAAATACATTTCGATCGACTCTTGATATATTGCAAGAGACAGAAAAGATCTTGAATTAACATAAGATTTCCCCTGAGAGGATCGAAAAATACAACACATCAAAATGTTGGTGAAGCTCTGATATATGTTGTGCATTTCATATACTTTCTCTGAATCAGACAGTCGGAAATAAAGCAAAAACAGCAAATATGTCTGACTGTCCTGACTGCAGTGCAGAGAGCCATAGGAATGTAGATGAAACCAAACAGAGCAGGCCAGTAAAGCTGTCAGAGAGAGGTCATGATGAAATGGGACAGGGTTATTGTTTGAGAGGCTTTAAAGGGGCGGATCCACAGAGACCTATACTCATTTAACAAGATGCAGGAAAACCTGGCCTTGAGGCTTCTAATACAAGGATGAATTGTTTGCCAGAGACAATAATTTTATTTATTTATTTATTTTTTCCCTTCACTCCACTTGTAGGCGGAATTGAAAAGCAGAACAAAGCCAGTTATTATGGCGTTGTGCATATCACTTTCCTCTTCTCCCCTCTCCCCTTCGTTCCAGCCTCTCTGCTTCAACTTCTCCTCTGATCCCCTCATCTTTGGGGCATGGGATACGGCAGTAACACTGAAGAGCAAAAATCTTTGCCTTTTTAAGCTTTTCTTTCCTATCTGGAGATGAGGATATGCCTATGAGCCATCGTTTCATGTTAGCCCAGAGCTTCACTTGTTTATTTCCTCCGTTGATTATCTTTCTCCCTTCCCCCCTCCTTTTTGATTTGATATTTCAAACTTTCTTACACATCATTCCCTTTTATGAGGATTCACTGGGCTGGTATGTTATTTAGTCGGAGATGAAAAGCAGTAGAGGAAGGAAGGAGGAGAGGAGAGGAAAGGCAAGGAAAAGACAAGACGGGCTGAAAGGGGCTTGTGTGTGTGTGTGTGCAGGGGGTAAACAAATTATAAATTGATGTTTTTCCGCTCACCTCTATGGCAATGGGCAAACAGCAACTCAGCGGTCACACGACATACAGTAGAGACAGCATTAAAGTATTAATCTCTCATGTCATCGACAGACAGACAGGTGTATGTATGGACAGGTAAACAAAATGGCCTTTGTCTCGATACTCTTGAGCTCCTAACTCACACTTCAGCACAGCCATCCACACAACTGCCATCCTACACACTGTTACCTTACATAACTTTAGACTTGCATCTCCTCCAATGTTTTTTTTTTTTTTTTTTTTTTTTTTTTTTTTTTTCCTGAACATACCACATAAATATGGTTACATAAACAGGCACGGAGATGTAGGCTACCACATCTCAGAAGAACTTAAAACAGGAATCATCTTTTTGTGGAAAATTTTGTCTCTGCATTCCTCTTCTTTTTGTGCTGTTAATCTTCCCTCCCAGCTAATCCAGTGGGCAGATCCACCGTGATTATCTCTCCCTTTTATTCATAACCGGCCTGATACCGCCTCTCATATCTCTCTCTCTCTCTCTCTCTCGCTCTCGCTCTTGCTCTCGCTCTCTGTCTCTCTCTCCTCTCTCCTGCCATTCCCTCACTCTCCTCCCTGCACTTTAAGCCCCATTTTCAAGTCTTTCTGTGGCATGAGGGAAGGGAATAAATTATTTGAATCATGCGTTTTAAATAAGCCATTGAAACTAGGTTGTGCTATTGTGTTAGGCTGTGTGTGACTACACACCGCAATATTAGGCAGATGAATAAATAGTGTTATTAATAGAATCTAAACAGCGATTTGAAGGGATAACACAGTGGTAACAGCGTGCGCGTGTGATAACGATAATAAACAAGTGTGTTTCTTAGGAGGAGGATTGTCATGACAAGGATGCTTTAATTAGATTAGACTCAGCGTGTTTTGATACCCTGCTGCTGTGTGTGGGTGTGGATGTGTGCGTGTGCATGCATGTGGGTGGGTGGGTGTGTTAGTCTGTATGTATCTGTGTGTGTGTGTGTGTGTGTTCGTGCATAGTTTGAATGTTTAGTTTGGCACTGATGCAAGTGAGGAACACTTATCCAATGTTTCTTTTTTCCCTCTGCCAGTATTTGCATATCAGACCCCGTGTTTATGTCTGCCTGCCTCTTTCTGCTTCCGTTTCCTCTCTTACATACCATAGTATCTGTCACCTTTAAGTGGGGTGTCTATTGTACAACAGAGAGAACATACCCTTCTTTCTGCCTGTCTTCCCTCATTATTTCCTCTCATTCCCTAGTCCTATCCTCTCATCATATCTGTCTGTTTCACATCTCTTTCACATCACTTTTCCTCTACAAGTCTCTCGACCCTCTATCTTCTTTTTTTTTTGACACTTCTCACCTTCCTTTCCCTTCTTGTCCCACTCCACCTCCTCTTCTCTTCTCATTTCCATCTGAGCATGTCCTTGTGTTGTTTATTTGATTGGGGATTGTTTTCACCATGAAAGCAGTGTCTAAATCACCAAATCACTCAGAAGCACATGATAGCGATACACCAAAGGTATAATTAGCCCTTAATTAGGAACTTTATCTAATACATTACACGCCCGTAATCGTGAATGTGCTAACGAACCTGGATGGTGAAATTAGATTCCCACAATACAAGAGAGAGGCCGGCTTATCTACCTCGCTGCATTGGACCAGTTGCCTGGAGACATAGTTGCCTTTTTTAGAATAAAAATCTAAGTTACCTCAATTTGATGCATGTCAGCTTTTTTTTTTTCTTTTTGTCTTTTTTTCCATTTCCTTTGTTTAGAAGAAGCTAGAATCTTCTTCAGGGTTCATGCCTGTGTCCTGCTGAGCAGCACTCAGTGAGAAAACATGGTTAAAACAAGAGACTGCAAAACAACCATGATGGAAGGTGCTGTACTATGACTTCACATTGGTGTATGTGCGTGCTTCTGTGTGTGTGTGTGTGTGTGTGTGTGTGTGCGTGTGTGTATGTGTGTGTTCCAGAGCTGGAAGTAGCCAGACTGAGCACGGATGGGAACCTGGCAGACCTGACATTCCCTCAGTCAGAGCTACATGGAAACTCCATCCAGCTGTCAGCCAGCACTCTCAAACAGCATGGCAAAAACGGTAGTGAAGAAATCTCACTTTCTCTCTCACTTTCTCACCCTCTCTCTGTTCTCTGTCATATCTCTCTTTCTCTTTCCTGCTCTAACTCACTAGCCATGTTTTTTCCACTTGAAATCACTTGCAATCTCTCTCTCTATCCCCCCCCTCTCTCCCTCACATCCACCTTCTCTTTCTGCCATCATGGTGTAAGTCAACAATTATGAAGTTGCACCTCCTCTGTCTCCTGTGTGTTTTCTGACAGGTGAGATCAGGATGGCCTTTGTCCTGTACAGGAACCTGGGTTCCTATCTGTCCACAGAGAATGCCAGCGTGAGGCTGAGCAGCGAGGCGGTCTACCCTAATTACTCTGTTATTGTCAACTCTCCAGTCATCACAGCGTCTATTAACAAGGAGAGCAATAAGGTTTACCTGTCTGAGCCTGTGGTCTTCACTGTCAAACACCTACAGGTTAGTTTTGCTTAAGTTTTGTTGAGTTTTGTTACTGCTGTTGTTGTTTTGAAAGAGCGATTCAAAGAAAAGGAGTATTTTGCCTCATATTTTATGGATTGTTTTGGCAAAATAATCCAGACGTTTGTGAAAGTTATCATATTTATCAGCGGTGTGTTGATTCATTCATTGTATAACTGCAGTGATTAGAAATTCTGCTGATTGAACTGCACCGATATGCTAAAAGAAATAAATAGAATGAATCTCTCTGACTTTGACCTGAGTCTAAGAAATGCTTTTGAATTATTTCATTCACAGTGATTAAGAGCTTTTGTTGAGGTGATTTAATGGAATTCCATGAATTACAACTTTTTTTTTGACACTAAAGCTTTTTTTAATAGAATAAATAATAAAAGTAATTCACATTTTTTTCCACATTTCAAGGATAGTGATGTATTATTGGATGTTTTTATTAATAAAAATCTGGGCTAAGTACTCAAGTGAATCATTAGAGTGCATTATTGAAAATGTTTTTGAGCAAATAATCCATAACATCTGAGATTTTGAGAGCAACTTGACTGACCTTTCACACATAGCTTCATCAGTTTATAAAACACACACACACAGCTTTTATTCTCCAAAGTCTCACACAATCACACAACAAGCATGCACGCACAGCATTGTCACCTCCTGTCATGGCTGCTTGTTTATTTGTTTCCGTACTCTTGCATTCTGTCCCTTCTGTTTGTTGTTTTGTTGATGTGAGTGTTTGACTTCCTTTCTGTGTGTCTTCCTCTCCATCCCTTCTTGCCTCAATCCCTCCCACCTTTTTTCTCACATTTTCTGGTCCTCCCACCGCTCCCTGTTCCTACCTCCCACCTCCCCATGACTAAGTATCTGTGCACTGTCTTCCTGCTTCCCATCCCTCCTCCTTTCCCCCTCTCACTCTCTCTCTCTCACTCTCTCTCTTTCTCTCTCTCACACTCTCTCTCTTCCTCCTCTTCCCTTGCCCTCAGCATTCAGAGGAGAACTTCAATCCCAACTGTTCATTCTGGAGTTACTCCAAGCGCACCATGACGGGATTCTGGTCCACGCAGGACTGTCGTCTGCTGGCCACCAACCGCACACACACCAGCTGCTCCTGCACACACCTCACCAGCTTTGCTGTGCTCATGGCCCACGTGGAGGTCAAGGTAGGCGTTCGCTCAGCAGTGCCTGCCAGGAGGGACGGGCAGGATCAAAGGGGCAGTTGTTCATCATTTGATTAGTAATGGCTGGCAAGGCTAGAGGAGAGATGCTATAAAAAAATTTTTAAAAAAGGGGGCGGCGGGGGGGACACAACATCTGGAGACTGGATTGCAACCGGAATGTGTGGTGTAAAGACTCAGGATTGATTAATCATGCTTGAGAGGGGTAAATTTAACCTTGCCTGATGGATTAAAAAAGCATTTCTACACATTAACTTTAGCATGTGTACTGCTGAAATGTATATAAAAAAAAAAGAAAAATTATTTACCATTCACCATGTTACCATTACTGTGACAAAAGTGGCAAACAACCCCGACCAAATGCTAGTAATTTTTGCATCTGGCTGGTCAGTTTTTCTTTTTTTGCCTTGTTTTGCTCAACTGTCACAGGCAGCTAGACATGCCTCATGCCTGGTAAAAGAAGTACGGAATCAGATTTGTGGCAAAAAGATCGAACAAAACTTCCTCAGCACCAAGTAAAAACACAAATTTGAGAGAGAAAAAAAATACACTGAAGTAAAAAAAAAAAAAAAAAAAAAAAAAAAAATGGCATCTTGAAAGTAAAACTTGCAAACAAATTATTTGTGTAATCAAGCAAGTTATTGGCCTTTTACATTTTTGATATGCTTCATTTTACAGCTCCCTCTGCTTCTTTCTGACTGATCAGACTTTTGCCCTCACTGTGGGTTTTGTGGTTAAGCTGCCAGCTCTCTCCTTTGCACTGCCTGAATTTTTGTTTGCAATTCTGGCACAAACATCTCACGTAGGCGGGTTTTTTCAGGGGTGCGTCCCCATTGGCTACTGAGTTTTTGAGTAACTACCTAACACTAATTCTATCCAATAGCTTATAATATGTGAATGTAATATGGTTTAGAAAGTTATTGTTTTTGCAGCATTAAAATAAGCAATAAAAAATAAAAATGTAAATACTTATGTTTACTATTGTTCTTTAATAAAACACAAAAGTATCCCTTATCAGATTAATCGATGGGATAATCTCCAAAATACTCAATTACTAAAATAATCGATAGCTGCCGTCCTAACTGTAATTACCAGTTAAATCAGGAGAGACCTATTTGAATGGGCAAAATGAGACTTTGGTGAATAAAATTAAGCATTTATTGACGTGAGGAGATTTGGGGCTCCAGCACACAGTGACGCTGTTTGAGCAGAGGGAGAGGCTGATTCCCATGAAGATAGTGATTAAGATTTCCTTTTCATGTAACCGTACGAAGGTAAACTAGAAGGGAGTACCTTAAAAGGAACAGAAAAAAATATTAAATGAATGAACCTTTGGGAAGGTAAGCTGTCTCTGATAGGATACAAAGAGCTTTGGGAAAATGAGGCAGCTTATGATAGGCTGGAGGAAGGAGCCTGTGAAGAAAGTGCAGATAGTTTCTCTGATTGAACTTACATTAAGCTAAATTTGTATGTTGACATGCACACCATTTACAAGTCAAAACATAGTAAATGTCATATTATGTGAATGCGGCATTAGTGGCAAGTTTATGCTGATATTGATGAGCCACTGTGGGTATAGATGAAAAGGTCATTCTCCGACCATGCATAGGAAATGAACACTTCTTGCCTCTCTGTTTTGAAACATGAGCACCAACTTCGCTTTCACAAATCAGCTGTAGTAACTCTCAACAGTCTGCGACACTGTGTCCCTCCCTCCGGGCCAGAGGATGTGTGTTACTTCTAAAGGGGTCATGGTCAGAGCTAGCTTGGCAGCCCTGTGTGAGCACAGTGTGAGGGTTTGAGCAGTAGATCCATCACAGCAGTGCTGCGTTGAACGCTACTCTGCCTGCCAGGCTGCAGGACACTGATGGATAGAGCCAGCACACCTGTGCAACACAGCGTAACACTGTGGCCCTGAATGCTCAGCGACACACAGCCAGACTCACGTCAGTCAGGGGGGAGGGGGCAAGAGATGTGTGTGTTTAGGTGTGTGTGTGTTTGCTTGTGTGTATTTCTACAGTATGACTCATGTTCCTGTATTATATTTATGTTCACAGAGGTGAAAAAAATAGCTTAACATCAGAGCTGTAAATGGATATTAAACAAAAAATCTGCTCAAGTTTCTCTCTCTTCTTCTTCTCTCCTTTATCAGAAAGCAGAAAGCATGCATGACCTTCTCCTGGATGTGATCACATGGGTTGGGATCCTGCTTTCGCTCGTCTGCCTGCTCATCTGCATCTTCACGTTCTGCTTCTTCCGTGGGCTGCAGAGCGACCGCAACACCATCCACAAGAACCTGTGCATCAGCCTGTTCATCGCTGAATCACTATTCCTGGTTGGGATCAACAGGGCTGACCAGCCGGTAAGAACAGTGGGGTTTCCCTCTTAATGCACGACATGTATCTGTGCCCAAGTGTATTTGGGTGTGTGATTGGTTGAGTGAATATTTGTTTGCATATTTTCAGTCTCCTTGTCTGCCACTGACTGTTTGTGTGGAGGGACTCCCACAGTTTGGCAGGTTAATTCAGTGGGGGGTGGGGTGGGTGTTGATGTGTGGGATATGTTTTTTTATTCAATCGTCTCAAACAAACGATGAACTTGATGTTATTTTTTCAGTTCTGTGTGAATGTAGGCTCTATTTTGGCCGCATTTTTATTGACATTTCACTTTGCCAGCTAAGTCTCTTGTTCCTTTAACTGTAATGCTAATGAGGCTAGCATTGGCGGACTGTCACAGTCCCATTTGATTATTGCTAGTTTTGTGAAGCAAATGCACGGCTATGTGCTAATAGTTTACCTCTTCAGTATTCAACATTAGCTTGTTATTAGACTGACCAGAGGAATAAAGAACAAATCACACACAGGTTATATGTGAACAGCATCTGTTCACATGTATTCTTACATCTTGAGAGTACAATTTGTCAGCCAGAGTCTCTTTATAGCAGCACAAAAGTTTATTTATAATGGTAATTAATTGTGATTTTTACCTTCATCAGAAAGTTCCAGCCCCTGTGATTTAGGTTTAGGGTAGTTGCACTTGCCCATATTGTGATTTCATTAATATTTTGATCAACAGTTCAGCCCTACTGACTCTACAAAAATGCAAAGTTCTTATATGTCAGTGAGTTGCCCTGTCACTTATCCCACTGGTTATGTGAAGGAATGTTTCTGAAATGCTGCTATGTGTGTGTACTTAAACGGTGATGCTGAGTAGAACACAGTGATCCTGTTCCTCAGTGTCAGTCGTGGCAACACAAAAACAACTAGAAAGATGGCACTAAATAGAGAGTATAGATCCGCCAACATTATGGCATTTCCATGCCACATGGCTGACCGAATTAAACTTTTTTCAATCTTACTTTTCATGGTTTTAACTCGAGATAATGTTTAAAACTTTTTGAGACATCCCGCTTCCAAGCAATCAGATAAGCAAACAAACAGATGGAATGTGACAGAAACGTAATCCCCATCTAACTCTGTTGGCAGAGGTAATACGTAAGTAAATGGGGTCCATATCATTACAGCATATAATTACTCTTGATCTCTGTGGGCAGGCCTTGCCATATCCACACATCCACCACCAATCACTGTCGAGTTGAGCGTCTCCAGCACCTTTGTCTGTCCCAGTGACGCTTTCCCTTGTGGTAGCAGCTTGACTCCCAGTGGCAGCTCACTCTCTCTTCCCCTGCAGTATATTGTGGTTCACACAAACACACATGGCTAAAGTGTGGATTCCGGTAATATACACTACAGTATGGTTGACAATGCTGTCTATTACAGTTCCAACAGTGGCATTCCTCTCTGCAGGCATAGTCACCTCCCTCTGCTTTTGGAAATAAACAGCGTTGTTGTTTTCATAACTGCCACACTACGATTTGTGAAGTCAGTTTTAAAGAAGCAAATTTTGAGATCCAGACTTAGGAAAACAAAAATACTCAAGTAGAGTTAGTATTTCCAGTTGGAAGCACTGACACTCCCATGACTCACCCCTGTGTTTGCTTGTCCTGTGTTAAATGTTTTGTGGTGATTTACCTGGGCATGCCACTCAAACACGATCACAGTGTGGGAAACCCTGGTGTGCACTTTGTGTGCTAAGCACACAAAGAATTCTTAGGCTTTGTAGATGTGGCCTCAATGATACGTATCCTGTGTTTTCTCTCTCTCTCTCTGAGCTGTTTGAGTCACTAAGTAGTGTATGTCTGCGGGGGTGGACGTGCTCTGGGTTGTTGCCTATCCTTTACCTCCTCCACAGTGTTCAAGAAACCTTGGAACAGCCCCAGGACTCGTGTTTTGAGCGTCCAATAAGAAAACATTCTTACTGCAAATGAACAGACAAAACAAATGTGATAGAACGTGTTGTGACATTGAGGTATTGTGTTTCTTGGTGTGTGAGTGTGTGTGTGTTTGTGTGTGTGTGTGTGTGTGTGTGTGTGTGTGTGTGTGTGTGTGTGTGTGGTCATGTGTTTGTGTGTCCCATCCTCCTGTTAATTACTGGTGACTATTCGTGACCTCCATTAACATCTTCAGCGTCACTTAGCTCGGAGCCGGTAAGCCAGTAATTCCAGCAGGAAAACTAAATGACTTTGCATAAGCAGACACTTTTTTACCTGGGCATATAAATGTGTGTGTGTGTGAGCGTGTGTGTGTGTGTGTGCAAATGCATATGTGTGTAAGCTACACTGTGTGATCATTAGAAATGGAAATGAGTGACTCCCTCGCCCCCTAAACTCATTGTCTCTGAGACATTAGGTAATTGTCTCTCACTGCAAACCCTTCCATTATAAAAGTCTGTCTGTTAGCTCTCCCATTCAGTGATTTAGGAGTGACTCTTTAGATTAGAGCATTGCTTTGGATGTGACGGGCCAAATCTCACCCTCATTCTTTCCTCAGCTTCTTTGCTTAAGCACCCCACTGTTCTTCCCATCTTATTGCCTCAATTACTAATACGGTTTTGAGTTTGATACCCCTCTTTCATTTCCCTCCTGCCCATCCTCTGCTGTTCTGTTTTCTCTTTTTTATGTACAGGAGACTCTCGGCGGGTTTTCTCGGCATTCATCTGCCGTTGTCTGTTACTCTTTCATTGTGAAACTCTTATCCTGCACTATTCACCGGCTACCGTAGTGATTTTAAATCCAGTTCCTTACTTTCAGTGTTGATGTATTGCCACTATTTGGTAGAGGTGACTGTAAGCTTCAACAGTAGAATACAAAACTGTTCTTTTTTTCTGATGTTCAACTAGTTCAACTTATTTAAACTTAGTGTTGCTGCCTTTGGCTTTTTTCTCGGCCCTAAAAACTTGTCAGATGTTATCTGTGCCTATATCTCTTTGCTAACAAGCTGCTGAGTCATTTTTTCATCCGTTCTACTTCTTTTTGTTCATTCTTGACATTGACAAAAATCATATTGTATTTTCAACAATGTTGCTAAGTAGTTCATTTCCCCCTTGTCTCCCAGTCCCTTCTGAAAGTGCCTTGCTGCCTCTGTTTGAATTGTCGGCATGATCAATCAGCAGAGGCTACGGTTCCAACTTGTCATTTATATTTCCTCACAATATCTTTTTACACATGTAGATGTGGGATAAAATGTGCAGGCGGCTTGACTGACATTGCTATCTTGAAGTGAATTTGATGTTTCATCATATCACTGCCAGTGATTACTGTTTGAGTGTGCTGTATTTGTCATTTTTCTCTATTTCTATTTGCTTTATCCTCTGCTCGCCCTCTCCATTTCTATGCTGTCTATTTCAGTATTGGCAGACCCATTTTTTTAATCCTTCACATTTTCCTCCTTTCTTATATGATAAATGATAATTCTTTTTTTTTTTTTTTTTTTTTTTTACATCTGACTCACAACCTTATCGCCTGCAGTGTTTTGTGACTCTTCTCCATTTTCTAACCCATCACCCCGGTACTTGTGTTCACCAGATTAAATATTTCCTGAGCATTGTTTGTGGTGGTATTCTATTTTTAACGGCTCTCTTCCTCTCCCTCACCAGATTGCCTGTGCAGTGTTCGCGGCCCTGCTCCATTTTTTCTTCTTGGCAGCCTTCACCTGGATGTTCCTGGAAGGGGTGCAGCTCTACATCATGCTGGTAGAGGTGTTTGAGAGCGAACACTCCAGGACTAAGTACTTCTATCTGGCAGGATACGGAGTGCCTGCTGTCATCGTGGCCGTGTCCGCTGCAGTGGACTACAGGAGCTACGGCACGGACCGAGTGTAAGGATGGAGGGGTTGAGACGTATGCATAGCAGGAAGGAAGGATGGATGATGGAGTGAGGGAATAAGGGAGGGGGGATAGAGTGCCTGCTGTCATTTTGGCTGCGTCTGCCACATAGAAGCTATGGCACTAGTGAAGAGTCAATATTAAGGGATACAGAGGGGAGAAAGGCAGGGAAGGATGGAGGGGGTGGGGGTAGAAGGCATGCAGGGACAGAGGTTTGTGGGAGGCAGGGGGGAATGCAGTATAGCAGTGATAATGTGCGAATGCGGAAGAATTTAAAGCAGGGGTACAGGGTGGGCATCATGGAGCAGAGGGTGGAAAAGAGGGGGGTATAAGTGTGAAAGTGTGAGGATGGAAGGATGGAGAAGAGAGTAATGGAGTAGTGTGTCTGCAAGTGCATGCATGCTTGTTTGTCTGTGTGTGTGTGTGTGTGTGTGTGTGTGTCAGTGAGTGAGTGAGTGCAAAAGTTGTCTTCCCTGGAGGAAGTGCAAAACAGTGAGTGGGATGAAGATATGCTTTAAGAGCACATGGTAACACATTCACGCATGCCTGACCTGTCCACCCCAGTGACTGGGTGAATCACAAAAAAAGACAGCCAGCAACTCATTCATATGAAATACATGCATGATAGGCTACCTACATAGATAGAGCACATATGAGTGGAGAATATAGTAACACTTCATGCACGTGTGAGTTGTCCATTTCATTCATGCTGTGTGTCTGAAAAAAGAAGCTAACATTTTATTTATACATTGCATTATGTGTACTATATGCATCGTGTGCATAAATTGAGCACATATTGTAATGATACACATCCATGGCCTGTCCTCTACTACATTCTGTTTCAAAATGAAGAGGACAGCAAAAAAAAAAAAAAAAAAAAAAAAAAAAAAAGGCATGAATGACGTGGACATTCTTCTTGCATTGAAAAGCCTTACAGTAGACAAATCTGTGTCCTCCTTTGCTTATAAATGAGCGGCTCTATATAGAACGTGAAAAATAACAGTACGCTATAGTACTGTTAAATGATTCACATGCGCACACGTTTGCGCTGCTCCTGGGGCCTTTGTAGCTCAGGGCTCGCAGCTTGCCACTGGCTACACGTCACCCAGTGGAAGGCGTAAGAGTGGGAATGGGTTGAATTTAGCAGCGTTTAACCGTCAAGCTACACCAATCCGGATGCCACTTAGATCAATATTTCATGGTGGGATGATCATTAAAATATGAGAGTCTGAATGCCAAGCACTGGCTGAATAATCAGACTGCATGCCATCAGCTAGCAGCAGACTTGAAGACTTACCCTTGCCGTGAGACAATAGCTGTGGCATTAGTGGTAAAAATGTAAATTGAAGTGGTATATTTTTGTGACGGTGCGGTAGAGCTTATGACACAAATCTGTCACTGTCAGCTGCAAAAGCTTAATTTCACAAAAACATATGTTCTTTTGATTTAAATAATACTCTACCCAAATAATATGTTCCTGCATATAATGGTCATATGTCTCGCAGATTTAAAAAAAAAAAATGCAATTGCTGTAGCTTTTATTTTTTTTAAAAAAAAGTGATTATTTTCATTGTGCAGTACCTTTTATTAAAAGCAGAGAATAAGTTTTGTGACTCATTTATCACATCAGCCTTGAAAATGGCATTGCTCATCAGTTTTGACATAACACATTGCAGCTCATACTTGGAAAATATCATCTGCCATCCCTGCTGTGTCACCTTGTCACATATGCGCCCCTTTGTTCCCCATACCAGCCAGTGGCATTGAGTCTCATTCACGTCCCATAATGAAGGTGGCTATGACTTAGCAAAGGAGCCTTAATGGAGGATACAGTGACACAGTCAGGGACCCGTAATGGAGGGCTCTCTAATGTGGTGGAAATTGAAAGATTAATAATTCAAAAGCAACTGGTCATGAATCAGTCGGCCATTTTGCCCCGGTGGTTTTTCTCTGGCTCCATTTTTTGCAACTCGTTGGGTCTGACCTCACTGGAGGGCATCTGGGACTGTTTCTTTCCTCCTTTGCTCGCTGGAATTGATGAGTGAAGATGTTTGGGGCAGTATAGTTTAGCATACGGCACTATATCTTTTACTACCAATCCTAACCTTGTGGTCTGAAATGTCTCTGAGGGTGTGTGTGTGTGCGTGTTCATGCATGTGTGCATAGGTGCATGTGCTATGTCTGCAAATATGTGCCCATGTTTGTGTGTGTGTGTGTGTGTGTGTGTGTCTGTGTGCATGTGAGTGTGTGTGTCCCATTCCCAGCTTCTCCTTTAACCTCGCCATAGTTGTTCCCAGACTCCATAAATAGCCTGGTATGAGGGCTGCACCCATAACTCAGCATTCAAATGAACACAGTCATGTTATATATCTGCGATCGCAGGATGCAGTCATGTCATATATCTGTGCCCTAAGGGGGGCGTAAAGGTTTATTTATCACAGGTGCTCATCCCTCGCTGTGTCTCCCTCTGTGTGTGATGTATGTTCGAGGTGTGTATATAGTCTGTCTGTCTGTCTCCATGCTGTGTCGCCCGTCTTCTCACTGTTTTCTATCCTTGTCTTTCCCTTTTACTCTCCCTCCATTCCTCCTTTGTCCTCACTCTATCTTGATATTTTTGATATACTGTATGTCCTGTATATCCTGCCTTTGTGTGTATCTGTGTGTGCGTGTGTGTGTGTGTGGTTGTCTGATGCATGTCCTGTCCTCTGATGGTAAATCTTCGCTACCACCACATCCCCCTGAGTGTCTGGAGCATTTTTTAATCCCTGTGCTTCCACTCTCCACTCCTTCCTCCTCCCTCTGTTTCTCATACATGTCCCCCTCACACACACCCCTCTCTCTTCTCTCACTCTCACCCTAGGTGCTGGCTTCGGTTGGACACATACTTTATCTGGAGTTTTATTGGCCCTGCCACCCTCATCATTATGGTGAGAGACAAATACACACACACACACACACACAAACACACATTTACACATGATACTGCATGCACACATTTGACTGGCTGCCACAGGTCGGAGCATGAGAAGAGTGTCTCCACTAAAGTGTTAGTTACTCTCTTAGTTTGGCTGGGCTCTTCAGCATTGTGAGCGCAAGTATAAATCAGAGATTAACATGTCAGTGTAATCATTTTTATTCAGGTATTAACTCGAACAGGCCTCTCACATTCCACTGAGATGGAAATCGTTGGGAGGTCACGGCGCAATGTGCTGTACATTAGCTCGCTTATGGGCCAAATTCAGCCAAGTTCTGTTTCTCCCAGCAACTTAGTTGATGATTCATCCGATAGTCGGAGCCCAGGCGCTATGCCTCTACCTGGCCCCTATACTTTATTACCGCGGTACCCAATTACACAGGCAGAGCACAGAGGGGAGGCAGATTGTCAGGCAAATTGGTTTGACAGGTTTCTTACTCTTTTCTATGAGAGATGTCGAGGCACGGCGCAACATCAGTCAGCATACTGTTCTGAGGAGCGGTAAAATGCATTACACCTTGAACAACTAAACAGAGATAGAAATAGATCCAAAAACTTAGACAACAAAATAGATAGACAGACAGATAGATAACGAATAGGGAAAAAAATGTAGAAAGACAGCACTTGAGAACGAGAGAATGGAAGCAATGGGATATGTTGCCAATTAGGTGAATGTCAGCGTGTACACTGATGTTCTGTGCTCATTGTAGAAATGTCAGGCGGGCTATCAGTGATCTAGCTGCGGCTGGAAGTGGGAGCAGAACAGGTGGGACTACCCTGTTAGGATATTTGCCCACTGGTAGCTCATACAGCCTTAGATATACATAGTAACAGTTCAGACATTCATTATTGAGCCACTTTTTCTATACATTTATAAGGCAGTGGAATAGACTGCATCTGTGGGATCTGACCCACTATTATAATGACAGTCCTTAATGGATGTAATGACTGCACTATTTTCCCTAGTGCTCAAGCTATTTTGAGCAAATAAAGGGAAGTTGATTGTGTGCTGATATTGCGTCCCAGGCCAATTACCGCTAGGAAGAGACGATGAGATGAAATGCACTGTGTGTGAGTGAATCACAATGATGACACTGTCTTAACTTAGGCTTGTTGCAATGGAATATTAACTCGCGTGTGTTTATCTGTGTGTGTGTGTTTTTTTTTTCAGCTGAATGTCATCTTCCTCGGTATTGCGCTTTATAAGATGTTCCATCACACGGCCATTCTCAAACCAGATTCTGGATGTCTGGACAACATCAAGTAAGTGTTTGTTCATGTCTGCCAATAGTTTTCCAATAGTTTTTTAATGTGCATATGTCATGGTAGAGTATATATAGTTCTCTCTAACATTTATCTGCCTTTGTTTTATATGTCAGCATGCTGCATGGAGCACATTTCATCTTTGTCTGACATCATTACACTCATCAAGGCACTGTTCATTCAAGTCATCTTATTATTATTCTCAGTCATGTCACTATTAGTCATATCAACCCTCTGTGCATATCACTGAAATGTGACTTCATCCCCGCTGAACACTTGAACTCTCTACTAAACCAACTAATCAGGATTGTGTTATTTCCTGTTCCAGTGCAGCTCAAAACAAAAGGCTTAGTCTAATTCAAACAATATGGCCATAGCTCAGAGCTCAACGCCTTAGAGAGGCACAGCCCAGACTATATAACATAAATCATGAAATGGCTTACTCATTTGATTTATCATTTAAACATTACAGCCAATGTATCTTTCATGACAGCAGTTTTAAGTAGGGCTTCAAGTAGGGAGTGTTCCAGAAATACAGAGCAAACTCACTGTTGTCAGCTCAGTGCAGTTCAGGGGAAAGAAATCAAAAACGAAAGCTTGATGAGACATGAAAACCAAAGAATGATGTAGAATAAAATGCCTTTTTCTGGCTCAGATTTTTTTTTTATGACTTGCTCTTTAGTCTTTTTGAGCACATTGAAGGCTGAATAGGTTTTAATCTGTTTCACTTCATTACTCATGTCTTATTGTGGTTCATTTATTTGTTAATCATCACCATGCTCTCTGTCTTACGATTTATTTTTTCTTGCTTTTGTTTTCTTTGCCTCTTTTACTCCAAGCCATCAAAAGTTGTGTCTTTGTTGTGGATTGGCTCTGGTAAGGCCACTCTCCAATCAGGATGACTGTCTTGTTCCCACAGACATTTTGATTGGTTTTCCTGTTGTCTCACATTGTGTGATGTCTGTAGAACCTGCCTCCTCATCTGTGCTTGCCCCTAAATGAACAATACTTGACTACCCTTTCCCTGCCCTATAAATGGATTCCTTGTTCATTTGTGATTTGTGAGCTCCTATGACCTATAGAACTAAGGTGCTATTGAAATATTATAATGGTGAGATGTGAATGAGGAGAAACAGAGCAGAGAGAGAGAGAGAGAGCGAGAGAGAGAGAGACTCAAGGGAGTGATGGAGAGAGAGGTGGAATGGAGGGATGGAGAAGAGAAGGATGAGTGTACCCTTTATTGAAGAGGGTCGTCAGACGAGCTTTATTGGAGGTTCTGTCTCGCCTGAATGGTGCCACAGAGGGCAACATCAAATCAATCTCCTCCGTCTCACTCACTTACTCCCCTCCTCTTTCTCTCTCCTTTCCCTTTCTCTTGACTCTCCCAACGCCTCTCTCTCTCTCTCTCTCTCTCTCTCCCTCTCTCTCTCTCTCTATCTATCTATCTATCTATCTATCTATCTATCTATCTCCCTCTCTCTCTCTCTATCTCTTTTTATTTTTTTGGCTCTTTGTCTCCGTCCCTGCCAGTGGAGGTGATCACTGCCCAGTCAGCCAATCAAATTAACAGCCATCATCGCAACCGTGGCAGACCAGAAACTGTGACCTTTAGTGGGAAATGTCATTTATAATGGCTGTAATGTCCCTGTACTTACTGCCCAGTGGAGCTGCTCACATGCACACATGCACACTCGTGCATACACACAGGCGCAGACTTGAAATGCATACACATACCCCAACAGGGGACAGAATTTCTCTGACATTTGGCCTTTATGACTCACTTCTGAATAGACCTTACTCAAAACGGAGCCTCAGATCCTTGAAAACTTTTATTGAATTCAATTCTATTAAATTGTTACAGTCACAATTGCGCTAACAGACTTCAAGAGCCACTTCCCCTTGTGAAAACGTTCTTACCCTCTGCCATTCACTGTAAGGCATATGAATGTAACTTGGAAGGCCAGCTGTGCTTGACTTTCTCCGTAGTGGCCAACACAAGCTCACTCGGACACTCTCCTCTCCCTCTTGAAGTTGTGATCGAAATGAGCAAATCAAATCTCTACCTCTCTCTCTTCCCTGTCTCCTAAGATGATGACAAAACCTCCCACTGTTAGAGTCTCCCAGAGTTTGAGGGCTCAGAATAAACCTTCTCTACTTCTTCCCCTCACCTCCCATACACATACATATCAAACTTGAAGGAATAGCTGTATTAATCAAGGACAAGCTTTTCATATCGTGCTATTACCAGCATTGCTTGCAACATGTACATATGTGCCATGAAGCATGAAAAGTTGAATTATGCCTAATCAGACACATAAGTGCTGAAAATAAGCCTTGTTATCTGTGGGTGAAAGGTTTGTTGATACACTCTTAGAAATAAGGGTTCCTCTTCAAGGGAGGAGATTCAGCCTAAAATCATTTGCATCCTAAAAAGGCAAACCCTTCTGGGTGTGTTCTTGATGAAACCCTCAGAATATATAAGTGGGTTATAGGTAAAACCCCAAGAATATAGAACGGTTCTTTGGACGGTTCTTAGAAGAACTCTTACAAGTTGGAAAGGTTCCAGATAGAACCCTCAGGGAGGCCTCTGGGTGAAATCATTACAGTATAAAAGGGTTTTCTGCACAATTGTTTATAGGAAGAACCCTTTGAAAGGGTTATGCATAACCTTCAGTGTTGGGAGTAATTGCATTCCTTTTACTCAGATTACTGCAGTTAGATTATCTTCCCCAATAAATAGGTAATGTATAGGATTTTTCAGTAATCACATTAGTTACTGTTCTAAAATAAAGAAATGAATTCTCATTACTTGTGTTACTTAAGCATGAGACTTCAGTTGAGTCATGGCAATTCAACACTTGAAAGACCACATCAATAAGCGATTAAAAATCACTTGTGCCTGCTTGTGTTGATATTGCCTAGTGCAGCAGATTGGATGAGTACACTCCTGAGGAAAATGTGGTGAGAGAGGAGGATGGATTGTCAGGGAGAGTATTCAAGAACATTCAGAAACCAGCAAAATTCACCGGCTCCCCCAGTCATGTTGTTTTAGAAAAAAAAAAGGATTCTCAGTGGAGAGACTATAATATCATGTCAGCTGAGTTGAGTCTGGTGAAGGTTTGTTCTGACCAGGCTGCCTCCTGTCTGCTGGTCTAGGATCCAATTTTTATATGTAATTTATTATGACTGAATATACAAAACTGATCCTTGGTCAGTACTTGAAGAATTGGTGTCCAGTCATGTTTTCATCTTCTGATAGGGGCTAATCTGGGTAACACAAAATTTAAGTAATGAGCAATCTAATTACTTTTTAGCAAAATTAGTAATGTAATGTGATTACAATTCGTAGAAAGCAGTTAGTCACTTTACTTGTTTACTTTTTTGAGTAACTTACCCAACACTGACATTAACTTTAGAACCAAAAAGGGTTCTCAGGGACATACTAGACTTACTCATTCCCATTCTTGTTCCTCTCCCATCTCCTTCAGGTCTTGGGTGATCGGAGCCATAGCCCTGCTGTGTCTGCTGGGCCTGACCTGGGCCTTCGGTCTGATGTACATCAACGAGAGCACCGTGATCATGGCCTACCTTTTCACCATCTTCAACTCTCTGCAGGGCATGTTCATCTTTATCTTCCACTGCATACTGCAAAAGAAGGTGAGAGAAGTGGGCCCACGTGTGTGTGTGAGTGTGTGTCTGTGTGTGTGTGCCTGTGTGTGTGTATGACAAAGCGCAGACAAAGCTAGGCAGAAATAGACAGACTGCATGACAGGCAAAAGGAACACACAGACAGACACACACACACAGTAGGATTGATCAGCAGGGAACACAAAAATATCTGCAGACACTCAGGTAGAGCTGTCATAGGTTTGATTGGTCACTCAGTTGCTCCACTGGCTGCTCAATTCTCTCTCTCTCTCACGCATACAGACACAAATGCACACACACACACACACACACACACACACACACACACACACACACACACACACACACACACACACACACACACACACACACACACAGACAAAGTCTCTCCCTGAATTTTCCCCTGCCTGCTTTATCTATGTTATGCTGTTGACCTAAAGGATTAGGGGTATTTGCGAGTACATATGGATCACTTCTTATAGTTGAGTTATATGTGGTTTCCAAGAAGGGCCTACACATCCTGGGATATTTTTGTATAATCTCCCACACACTGTCAGTGCCTGGGAGTAGAGAAGAGGAGTAGGATGTAGAGAGAAAATTCATCAGATGCTTAATACTCTAGTCTGGCTGTAGTCCCATGGAAAACTCTAGTTTAAGTGCACTGCCAGTAAACAAGGTGCGTGTATGTGTGTGTATTTGTCTGCATGTGTGTGTGTGTGTGTGTGTGTGTGTGTGTGTATGTTTGTGAACATGTACAGTATGTAGGTATGTGTTAGGCCATGGGATCAGGTATCCAGAGACATGTCCTCAGAACAGTGCTGAGGTTTTCCTTGGCTGCGGACCAATGCAGTTTCTCCCAAGATACATGGAGCAACTCGCCACACAGCTGTTCAAACAGAGCATGTGGCAACACACGTCTGCCAGTCCAATAAGCTTGTTAAAAAGCAATTACAGCCCTATTTGTTCTAACTTGATTGGGATCTAAATGCAGATGTTGTGTGTGTATGACTGCATCATATGTGTCCCTATGGAGTCTATCTATTTTGGATAGACGTGTATGTGGGAGGAATGATGTCGAGGCAGATGCTGATAGGAAAAAATATATCAGCTTAATCCCTTAATGTCAGAACTTTACACAGACTTACAGCATGTGCAAGGAATTAAAAGTTTACTGGGAGACTGTATCAAGTTAATCCCTTATAGTCCATGGTATGTTTACTCGTGTATCATTTCAAAAATATGTCAATATGTGCAAGCATACATCTGCTATTTCACACAAACGGTTTAATAGTACACAATGTAGATATGAAAGCTGACATATCTATTTTTTGTGTGCTTTTTTGTCATTTGTATGTGTGTGCTGTGTCTGTATGTCCCTCTGTCTCTCATCTCCACTGCGCAGGTACGTAAGGAGTATGGCAAATGTCTGCGCACTCACTGCTGCAGTGGCAAGAGCGTGGAGACGTCCATCTCTTCCTCCAGTAAGACCACCACCTCGCGGACCCCTGGCCGCTACTCCACAGGCTCACAGGTGAGCTTTCCTGCCTGCACTCCTGGACGCTACAGCACAGCAGACTCTCAGGTGAGGCTGGAGCGCGCCACCAGGGTTGTGGGTCAATACAATTCATGTTTAGCTTAAGTGTCGGCTTTACTGTGGCATATTTTGAAGCAGAAAGGGCAGATTTCACGTGGACGTCTGCAGTATATATGACTGAGAATTAATGTTCTGTAGGAATGCTCTGTTATTAAAATAATCTCAGTTAACATGTGAATCGTGTACTGACCGAGCTGAAAGTGAGATAGCCTGAACCCTGATTCACACCAGTAAATGTTGATGGTAATACAGTGGTAGATGGGGCACAAATGGTGTTAATGGGTGATTTTTTTCCCCCCTTTTTTTGTTTTTCCTTCGCTGGCCTTCACTTGCTTTTTGCTTTACTGCCTCACTTGCACTATACTGCCTGCTTTTTGCACATCTCCTACTTTTCTCTCTTTTACCACCATGTCCTTTCTGACTTTATGCTGTCTTGGACTCTTTCCTTCCCTGTCCCCTTTCTTCCTTTATGTCTTAATTGCTTCCTTTCATCCCTTTTTTTTTTACTTCCTCCCTTCGTCATTGCTGCTCCTCTGCCTTTCTCCTACCCTTTCTCCCACTTTCTCTCCCCCTCTCTCTCTCTCTCGCTCTGCTGCTTCTTGCTCTCCTCCTGTGTATAGAGTCGTATCAGGCGGATGTGGAACGACACCGTGAGGAAACAGGAGTCTTCCTTCATCACTGGAGACATCAACAGCTCTGCCACGCTCAATAGAGGTAACCATGGGATACCTACCATTTGCATCCTCATCACTGTCTCCAAATCCACTTTATTAATAGCAGGCAGTTCAGACAGCGCATCGTCGACAAGCGTAGCCTGTCGTCGTCATTGAGCAAAGTGGTAGGAGTCCAAACTTCTGATAATGCTGTTACATTCTTCTAGGAAGGATATTACAGTGAATACAGTGTAAATCGGACTTAGTACTTCTTACCACTTCAAAGGACGACTCTACAGGGAGGAAGAAGCAATAGGAGCACTCTCTTGTCAACACTGAAACATCAGCTGGTTTGCAGTCCCATTAAAACTCTTCAGAGTGCAGCGTATACAGTGCAACAGAGTGCTCCTACCCCTTCCTTTTCCATGGGTAGTCATCCTTTGAAGTATATTGTAGGTAAGAAGACATTTAAGTAAATTTAAGCATTCAAGTCCTGAGTTGAGCACCTCCCTTTATTCATGTAAGCTGTACGGAGGTGCACCAGATCCCTGCTTGATTATTAGCTGAATGCGTTTGTGTGTCACCGCAGATGAAGTTGTAAAATGTACTGTGAAGTCTGTTTGCCTCACAGTATTGAAAATGTATGTGGAAGCAGAGCACAGACAGATAACACTACATCATTTGTTGCGTATTCAAAATACTAATTAAGGCAAAAGAACTTGTCTTGCTGTAGCTATAAAGCTCGAACTCTGTCCCAGATATATACGAGGCACTTACAGGAGTAATACACACAAAATGTTGCAGTGCTTTGCTACCCCAAAGTTCAGCATGCAGTATATGGTTTCAGCCTAGCTTATCTTACTGTATGTAGGCTACTGTAGTTATTAATGTATTAAATATTTATTAGGGTTCGTCCATTGTACTCTTCTCAGTGTCTCTAACTACTCCACCAGTGTAAGCCACAGTACTGTACTATAGAAAGAGAATCCATGAGTCTGGCTGTCTGAAGGATAGGGTAATGAGGACATAGGCACCCAAATGGCTACAGCGACCTTGACACACACACATATACGCACACACACCCACACACACACTTAGACACACACACTGCCATTTGTTAGTCTCTAAATCGAGGTGTGGCCCTCGCTTCCTTCAGGCCACTAATAAGCTGTTAGCATGACAGATTGATGCTAAAGCAGACACGGTGTGTGTCAGTGCCTGAATTATCACACACTTAGTGAGGCAGGCTTAAGACACCCCCTCTTCCCTCACAAGTATGGAGCAGTGAGCTACTTCGCCAGTAAATTTCACATGACTACATGATGTGGCTTAGTGAATGACGATGGCATGGAATAAATTGGATATTCTGGTAGGAGATTGATGTGGAGAGAAAGGAGAACAGAAAAGGAACACGTCCATCTTAACTTTAACTTCCATATGTAGGTGATAGGCCTGTTACAGTAGTTACAGGGTGTTATACACTACAGAATGTACCCTGATCCACAGGGAATCATCCCACTGCAGTCACCTTTTCCCCTTTTTTCCAATTCGTTCTATATGGAGATATATACTGGAATGCGGCAGCCTGGTTCAAAAGACAAATCTGCAAAAGATAAATCTTCACTAATATGAACTGAGCTGTCAAATGATATAGGAGTAGCACATTTCAAAGTTGAAAACGATGTGGTATTTACTTATAGCTAAAAGCCAGGAAACTCTGCCTCTGGTCAAAAGTGGAGGATCACCACAGAGATGAAGTGGCTATTTCACTCTAACTTGTTACAACACAGATCAGACCAGACAAGATGAATTCAACACTTAGTTTGCAATACTTTGCAAAAGCTGTAGGGGTAATGTGTAGTTTGACACAGTGCCATGTAAAACGTGAAGATGATAGTACAGGAGCTGTCATGGTCATCTGTCTTCTGTTTTTTCTGCAGTCTCTTAATGTGTATGAGATCTGTCTCCTAACTAGGGGAGAAAATGCACTGAGAATACTTTTTTGTGGCCCTTTTGTCCATAAACTATCCTGTAGTCATGCTTCTCTGCTCAAGCGTATTGTACTGCTTTTTGCAACTCAATCTTCTCCCAGCTTTTTTTCCCCACTCTCTTTCTCTCTCTCTCTTTCTTTCTCTCTCTCTCTCTCTCTCTCTCTCTCTCTCTCTCTCTCTCTCTCTCTCTCGCTCTTTCCTCCACTTCCTCTGCCTGTATGCTGTGGCTGCTAGAATGACTGTCTAGCTTTTTCTTGGCTTTCACCTCAAACTGTTTGCCCATTTGATTTACATGTCTTCTCTCTTTCTTCCTTCCACACACTCACTTTTCCTCTCTCCTCTCCCTCTTTCTTTTTCTTTCTTGCTTACCTCCACTCTACAACATCTACACGCTGTCCCACTCCCTCAACCTCTACCTTTGCTCTGCCTTTTTTTTCTGGCTTGCTTCTCTCTCTTTCTCTCTTGACTTGGCTGTTGCTCTTCCTCTCCCTTTCTCTATCTGCCTGTACCAGGAGCCATGGCTAATCATCTTATAACTAATGCTCTCCTTCGTCCCCATGGTACTAACAATCCTTATAACACTCTCCTCGGGGACTCGGCAGTCTATAACAACCCAGCCGTGGGCATGTACAACACCCAAGGTGTGCCTGATGTTCCTCCAATAATTGTACAGCATTTGAAAAGTTAGCTTTTAGTGAGAGAGTTTTTTTTCCTGTATGTGAATTTATTTTTTGCATGCTTTGATTCCAAAATGTATCTGCTCAGATACACTTTTGGCTGTATGTCTGATATAGCTTGATTATGGCTCCCAGGTGAGGCAATTAATCACAGTGCAATAATATTTCACAAAGGACACCCACTGGGCAGCTCTCACAGAGTATAAATGTTGAGATGGAATGCTGCTGATGATTTACTGAAATACTTAAACAAGTTCACATGTAGATTTACTATATTCAGTTTATGTATATGTTATTGGTTGCAGATTCAACATAACTTTTATAAGCCCTTTGGGAGCCATAAAATGATTGCAATATTTGTGTGAATGTTCTATTTTATGTGCTCTAAATGTTGAATGCTATTCTGTATGTGTCTGCTGGGACTTGTGAATTGCTTGTTGTTATGCATATCGCTATACTGTGTCTTACATATAATTTGTGAGTTATATTTTCTCACTGTCATGTTTTAAATAAATGACTAGATCACAGAAACTAGTTAACATGTACAGCATCTTAAAGCAGACTTTGATTTTGAGCATCAGAAAAGGCTCCATGTTTCTTTGTTAATCATTTTTCATTGTGCTTCCAATTATTGTGCCATTGTTGATTCTCTAGTTGGTGATAGTTTCTTCTCTTGATGTGTGAACTTACATGTGTGTGTCTCTTTTCTCTCCTCTCCTTCATGCTCTCCCTTAGCACCTTACCGAGACACAAGTACGGGCTAAACTAATACTCAACTAGCTCAATATCATTGACTTTCTTTTCTCTCTTCTTGCCACCAGTGTTCTGCCTAACGTTATTGATCCAATCTATAGCCAAACCGTAGTTTTACTTGGCAGTCAGCTATGCCAAAGAACTTTCCCATCTAATTGTTTTTCTGATGAAATACAGTTGTATTTGCGGTTAATTTGTGACATAGATTTATAAATCTGTCTTGAGGAAATGCCATTTAAGGACAATACGCCTGTTTTGAAAGACAACTTTGTAACACTATGAAGGGTTGTTGACAAGACTGACTTAACACTGTCAGACCGTGTTATCACAGCTGTCAAGAACATTAAAGAATGTTTATGACTGTTGTCATAAAGAGTCATTCAGTCAAATACGTCACTTTACTGCTGTAAAGTGATGTACCTGACTGTTGCTGTACCTGACTGTTAGTCGTCTAGCAGACTGGAGCACTGGAACCCAGTATGAAAACCCACTTGGATGTAAAGGGGACACATAAACTGGTTATAGGGCCTTTAATAACAATGGTGAGTCGAGTTTGACAGTGTAATGACATGTAACACCACACCTTCCAAATTGTACCATGTAGTTGAGGGCAAGGGCAGTGTTCATTATGTATTTACATTGGTTGCATAACAGGTAATGTCAAAATCAGCTGTTTACAGCACTTACTGTCAGTGTAATGTTAGCGCAACACCAAAATGCAGTGTTGTTTTGGAATCATTAGATCTTACATTAGAGTTGAGCTTTATTTCCTTTGTGTTCAACTCAGCATTGTTAATACTGCGGTGATGACCCTACAACCAGTACTCGAGTTGAGGGGGGATGAGGGTGGATGGCATCCCTCCTGAAATAAAAACGGTCAAAATCATCCCCCCTATAAAACTGCCATCCTCACTTTTTATCAAGTGAAAAAAATTGACCATCCCCCCTGAATTTTTTTTTACAACTCAACTACTGCCTACAATCAGTGTCTCAGTCCGTTTCATATCCAGTTGGGTTATTTTCATGCTGGGTTCCAGCGCTCTAGTCTGGCAATCTCTCATTCCAAATATCTGTAAGTGTACCTGTGGTAGGTGGGAGGTTGTAGTACATTGGCTAATCTCAAATTGCTATAACCATCACATGCCAAGCGTCAGCTTTTCATTGAAAGTGACATAAGTGACCACTTATGACAATAATCATATCCTCGCTTGTGACACTTGTCTTGACAAAGACAAATGTCATGTTGTCAGAGACATCCCAGGCAATGTCAGCTTCGCAGGGAAAGTGACATAATTGACCAAATGACACAAAATTACAACAGTCATAAATATTCATTATTGTTTATGCCAGCTGTCATGACACGGTAATGACAATGTTAGGTCAATCTTGTCAACACCCCTTCAAATATAAAGTGTTACTGGCAAATCATTACCATCAAATATCACTGAGAGATAGCAGATCCAATCCAAAAAATGTGTTTTTGTCAAAAACTTGTTCACAATTAAGGTACAATAGGTTTACCTTTACAAAGTACTGTGATTTGATTGTTTGCTATCAGTCGTTTTGTTATAGTAAGTGTCTTTTCAAACACTGATATCTCATTTTGCAACAAAACTCTTCTCTTTGTATTGCTGTAGGGCTGGCAGTAATTGAGAAAAGAAAATATTTCTGCAGTTTATCTTGAAATAAGTTATTGATGCTTGAAGCATTTTTCTTCCAAGGAAATTATCATAACTACTTTTTAATCCTCAATCTTCAAGACTATAATATTTAACAATAATTAAAATGTTCATCCTAAGAAATCCAATTTTCCTAAATGGTTTATTTTTGAATAATAATAATTATGACTTTTTAATTATTTGTTCCTCAGAGGGCATCCTGAACAACGCCAGAGACTCCAGCGTCATGGATACACTTCCTCTCAACGGTAACCATGCCAACAATTACAGCATGGCCAGCAGCGAGTACCTGAGTGACTGTGTCCAGATTTTGGACCGCAGTGGGGGCTACAGTACCCACAGCAACCACAAGGAGACCACCCTGGAGAAGAAGATCTTAAAGGAGCTGACCTCTAACTACATCCCATCCTACCTCAACAACCACGAGAGATCCGCCACTGAGCGCAACCACAACTTGATGAACAAGCTGGTCAATAGCAGTATGGCCAATGGAGGTGAGTCATTTGATTGAAATAATATTTGTTGCTTAATTGATTGAATTTATTCACTGACTGTCACAAATAAATACATTTGTTCTCTCCAGACATGCAAACACATTGTTTAAAATTATTCATCAACAGCATAAACACAATAGAGGTGTATGCCTTATTTCCACAATTGTCCTTTCAGGGGGCATGATGGGTGGCAGCAGCAGCAGCAGCAGCAGTGCTGTGAGTGCTGGTGTGGGCAGCAGTAAAGAGGACAATGGCCCCATGGTGCTGGACAACCCTGCAGCCTTCCCCCATGAGGAGAACCTGGGTCTGGAGATTATCCGAGAGGAATCCAATGCCCCACTCCTACCCCCACGGCCCCCACCCCCGGACAGCCACCCCCCACCTCCGCCTCCTCCCCACAGCTTCTCCCGGCCACGCCGCATTCCCCAGGAGACCAGCGAGAGCTTCTTCCCCCTGCTGACCAATGAGCACACTGACGAGCACACGCACTCACCCAACCACAGAGACTCGCTCTACACCAGCATGCCGGTGTTGACGGACCTCCCGGATGGGCAGATGAATGGTTTAACAGACGGAGAGGAAGACAGCTCCGGGGAGCTGCAGCCTTGTAAGAGTGCCACCGCTCCAGAGCTGGATGACGTCTATTACAAGAGCATGCCCAACCTGGGCTCTAGGAACCACCTCCACGAGCTACAGAGCTACTACCACATGGGCCGGGGTGGCAGCGACGGATACATGGTGCCCGCCAACAAGGAGGATTCTGATTCATCTCCTGAGGAGCCACCTGTAGACCCTTCTCACCTGGTTACCAGTCTATAGAGCCAATTAGGAGACTTCTATCCCTCCCCAGCCCACCCTCACACTTCCAACCCCCCCAGTGAAAATGGTTCTGTGTCGTTGATTGACAGACTGAGCTGGCCCACTCCTGGATTGATGCACTGTGTTTAATATTCTCTGTGTTTCATGACAATATGAGTGAGGTATCACTGGTCAAATGAAAGCAGGGATCAGATGTATTGTCATAAATGGTGCAAACTGAAAGGGCAGTTCTGAGAGCATTTTATGTGAATATCAACCAGGAATGGAACTCTTCACCTGAACAGGGGAGGAAGCGGGGAGGGATTCTGTAATTTTATCCCACTTGTTATTTTAATCTGGAATCTTGGATTGACCGTAGCCCTACATGTTCCCAAATATGGACCTCTAGCAGATCAATGCATATAGCCTCCACTACTACCACTACAGGGGCGTGGCCCCCAGCCCTGGTTAAAGGAGCTCTGTCTTTTTGTCTGTCTGTCTGTCTCACTCTTAAAGACACTCACAGGGATGATGTTTCTTCCTCTCCAAAAGGGTACCACAGGACCTTAAACCCTGGAGTTCTCAACATGAACTGCCAACAAGGCACCACCCCACTTCCTGCCAATCAAGTGGAGTATGTATGATATACGCCCTCACAACCAATCATCCCAAAAACTACTTTATTGGGCAACCGAACTATAACCATATCACGCTGATGTTCTGAATTCCCTTCCTGTTTGTATCTGCTAAACTAGACTTGTGTCTAGGCTGGTGTAACATTCCTGCAAGTTGTAGTGACTGCGGCTACTGTGTATTTCACCGAAAACAAAGAAGGAAGATCATATTACAACAGACTGAATAAAATTTAAAAAAATGGGTTATGTTTCTTCTTTCTTCTGTAACAGTTTTCAGTTATCAAAGGATTATGAAGTAATCACAGTTTCTATGTATTGTACAGAATACAGATACAAAATGTTGCATATGAGCAAGTACTTTTCTCTCTTCTTTTTTTCTTTTTTCTTTTTTTTTTTTAGTTGCAAACCTCTTGTCTGTGGAACTGTTCTGAAATGTCATGATATGTTCTACTGGTCGTATGTAGACCACAGAACAAGCAAGGAACAATCTCTCATTTCACTCTTTGTTGAATACAGAGACAGTAAAACCACTTGATTAATATGCATATATACCCTACACACACTTCATTCTGGTCCTTTTATAGCAACACCACTGTCACTTATATTTTGAAAATCAATTGTTACTATATATTTTTTACCACTGTGTAGATTTAAAACTAAAGGGAAAATGATATATGGCAAAGCTATCAAGGAGGAATGTCTTACACACAGACACTTACTATGGAAATGGTAGGTTTTAGTCGGTCCTGGAAGTGGGCCTCATCAGTTCTCCAGTACAGCATTTCTTTCCTTCAAGCACATGAAGGAGCCTGAGTCAAAAAAAAAAGAGAGAAACAACAAAAAAAGGAAAAATACTTGAGTTTTGGAATATAACACGAGGCTATTATATATGCAATGTATCATGTCTATTGTCAAATTGTCTATAAATTGACATTACATGGCCGTGTTAGTTTGGACCTTAATGTACAGAACTGAATGCTGAGATAAACAATATGAAACACAAATAGGGCCATAATTCCACTGTTGTATCATTCTCAGAAATTCTCCATAAATCACCAGTAAGCGTTTGAAGATGCTGTTGAAATCACCATTCGCTGTTTCTAAATGCCGCTCTGTGGGCCCTCAAACCTTTGGCTGGCAAAGGGCAAAAATTCACAAACTTGCCGCTGGAATGAATAAACACCAGTTGCTGCTTTGGTTGCCATACCCAAAGGTGTTTCAACACACACACCAAGGAATAAACAAGATTCGGCAGGTGGTATCACAGAGCGCTCTCTGCCAGCTGAAATTTCGGAGCCGCACAGAGCGACATTTACAAATACAGTCATGATTGCGACAGTGTTTATGGCTGCCTGCTTGTGATTTTTGGAGAGTTAAAGGGAATGATATGGCAGGGAAAAGGGGACGAATTATGATCTTATCACCTTTCCATATAAAAATGTTAAAAATTTCATTCTCAGCCCTAAAAAAAAAAGGAAAAAAGAAAATGCCACTATTTGAAAAAGGGTGTGTCTCACCTGTTAAAATACCATGATTATACCACATATGTGTATTGAAGATGTGAAAACTCTGCACACAGCAGCACTGTCCAATGTGGAAAGCCAATGTTTACTTATTTAGGGGGAAATTTCTTAAGTGTATGAAGTGTAGCTTGCACATGTATCCCATGCCCCTTCCGATTCCCCAAGAGAGAATTTATTTATTTATCTGTTTATCAGTTAAAGAGAGCAAACAAGCTTGGAGGGGAAAAAAAGCTGGTTTCAGGAAAGACCAGATAATGTGGCACTGAGATTTTTTTTTGTTTTTGTTTTTTTTTTTGTTTTTTTTTAAATTATGATGATCATGATTATTATTATTATTGATAATTATTTATTCTTTTTGTATGGGTTCCAAGTTGAATGATCTCATAACTAATATTTGTTGTAACAGTGAAAGTTGTTTGCCAACAAATAAATTACTGACATAGCTCTGCGGTTTGCCGCCTCTTGACTCATCAATTATCACATTGAAATGAAATTCAAACAGAGGGTTACACTGCTCCATTTCAAATGTGCACCTCTGGCCATTTAGGCTATTTACACATGCCACCAATACCAGTGCCTTGTCCTTGGATGAAATTCCACCTTTCCCTAAATGCTGAAAATTTGTTCGATAACGTAGCAAGATGATGTAAACCTCCAGTGTGTCGCTAATAAAACCTGTTCAGTGTCCCTGCTGGGACATTTAACAGCTTTTGTTCCCAGTAGGGACACATAACAGGGATAAGGACTCTCAGGGTTATATAGAGAGGCAGCAATATACATACATAAGATGGATTTCTTTTTCATATGCATGTCGCATTCAGAATTCATGAATTGTAAATAATAGACATAAGCAAGGAAATATAGTCATTACTGTGGTTCCGATTTTTTTTTCTTTATTTCCATTAATCCATCATCATATTCTGTTATTCAACTGCCAACATGGAATATTTTTTTTTGCATCCATTGAATTAATTTGAAACAAAGTAGTAAGGTCTCAACACATATATCTAGTGGTCATAGTTTGTGAGAGACCATGACTAAGCTGCTGTATGATAAGGCTACCTGCTATCGGCAAAAGAATAATAATCAATCCTCTGTTATCTACAAATGCCATCCATCATTTCTCTGGCACTGACATTAGTTTGTATTTGTGCTAGAGGTGGTATGTTTTTTTAGACTTGGTTTGTAAAATGTGTCCAAGTAAATAAACGGGGAAAAAAACATCTGCAGACAAAATGATTTTCATAGACAGTTGATATGAGGTTGAGCCATTATAACTTGCAGTGTACAGTATGTAGCTACACACTTTTCTTGTCAGAAAAGTAAATGCTGTAAAATGCTTTGGCCTCGGCTAAATATCAAAAGCTTCACAAAATTGCCATGTGCCCTTTGATTTGTGACAATACTGGCTCATATGATTTTCTTGACTCAGTTTGAGATAAACTCAATGCGGTGTCTGGGTGTTATTGAGAACTTTCACAGTATCTTACCCGCTTTGATCATAGATTCACTTTAAGTAAAGAAAAGAAAATAATGGGATGAGGGGAGGTGGAAAGTAATGAAAAAAGGTTGGGAGACCAATAGAAAGGAAGGAGCAAAAGGAATGATGCCGTGAGGAAAGGAATCAAAAGAAGCGTGGAAAGAAATACCATTTAAAAAAATGCTTTTAAGCTTTTTTTAAAAACTAACTGGAACCTCCTAACTCTCACCATCCCCCTGTCCCTCCTTCCCACTCTCCCTCTCTCTCTCTCTCTCTCTCTTTTTCTGCCATGCTGCCAGTAGCAGGCTGATTAAACGAACATTGGTCTATGTGGGTCATATCTCTGCTGGAGTGCTCTGATCGGTTAGTGCTGCCTGGCTGTGTTATCTTCCTGCTCCCTCTGTTTCCCTCCTTCAAGGGAAGGCATTCAGTGTGTCATATACAGAGACATGTCCCTTACACTCAGCTCACAGACCAAAGGCGGAGGAATGTGAATATGAGCTGGAGAAAAAAGGGAAAGGGAATCAATTTGGTTGTATTATATGTTTTATTAATGATTGCGGTAAGCTAAGGGGATCAATTATTATGCACTACAACTTAAACTAATTGGTACAATAGTTGCACCACAGTGAATGCATCCAGAAAAGATACCCATAGTTAAATTAGTAGTGAAACTCTACATGAATAAAATGTTTTATAACCCTCCAAAAACTTGGTTCAAAGAGAAAGTGCACCAGCATCAACTGACTCTGGTTTGAACGTGGGCCTAAGAAAACGACATCACACTCAGCTGCAAATTCAAATCACCCAAACCAGGATGTCATCGAGCACAAGGGCACTCTGATGATGCATGTCACTGCTAAATCATTGATATACATTTCACTGTTTTTTTATGATCAAAAAAAGCTTGCATGTTTGACTAATGTCGATTTGTTTTATAGCTAACCTGTAAGGTTGCTTCCCCTGGATACTCCTTCAGCACTGCGGTGATACCCACCATTCAAACCATTAGCAAGTCTGCTCTCTAATACTTGGTGATAGATGGAACGTGGCATGCCACAATGAAGATCCCAGAAGTGTTGGCAATGAATGTGAATGAATGGCACGGAAACAAGAAGCCCCTGTTATGAAATTGATATTGCATTGTGATTCCAGTTTATGGAGGCAACTATGACATTTAAAACTGAGTTTGAATTTGATTAAATGCTGAAAATCGGCCTATCCATATACAGTATGACATTTTCAAGATTTCCATCCCATTTCCTTCTTCTGCATGGTCAAGCACCATCCGCCTCAAGAGACATTCCACTGCCATTCTGGAATATACTTTCGCTTCAGACGGAATAAAATGAAGCACATGACACATTCGACATTCGAGAATTCTTGGCCTCTCGTTGGAATTTATTGTATTAAATTCCACAGTTTTAATTGGATTGCTTTGGAATTCCATCCATCATTCTATGGTCGTCCTTTGGTTGATTAGAAGCATACACACGCTGGCTGTTAGGGAAAGTTAATTAGTCTTTCTCTAAGCCACATTATATTAGCTTCTGAATGACTAGCCTTGCCCTGACCTCTGGAAACACATTGAAATGCACAGGGGCCCCTTCACTGACCTGTGGGGTGTGTGTGTGTGTGTGTGCTTTCATGACCATGCCTCTGCCAGCTCATCTGTCTGTGCTGCCCAGCCTGTATGCTGCAACATATGCACTCCTGCTCATCCTCTCCTCACCTCAATTTTCCGTAAGAGTGCTCATTGGAAGAAAAACACTTAACAGGTACACACAGGCCACCCTGAATAATTCACTCTAATTGGCAAAAAGGGAAAAAAAGAAAGGTTGGAGAGAGAGACAGACAGTGAGGCAGAGATGGAGAGGGGAAGAGATGGGGGAGAGAGTGGCCAGCCATCCTCTGGCTTTTTTGAGGTCACATCTGCCCCATGCATGTTTAATTGGCTTTGGGATGGCATGGTGTTTCTGCTGCCTGTGCTGTGAGTCAGACCCACTACGCCTTTTCTGGAGTGCACGTTGTCACAGAGGCTCAGCGATGGAGGTACTATTTTAGGAACACATTAGGAGCAGAGAAAACACTGACATTTAGACTATCGCTGGGTTGGCTGAGGGAGGGAGAGGGCTAGTTACTGGTGTATATGATAAGATAGACACTGGCACACCGCCAGTGTGCTGTGCTGTAGAGCTTGTACTTTAGGTCAGACCGATGCAAAATGATTCCATTGCTCCTCTCAAATTGATTAACTTTGTATGGTAAGGAAACCAGTTAGATCATCCCAAAAAGGGTAAATCCAACCCAAATTGAACTCCACATTAATGTAGGGGTTAAAAGTACAGGAAGCGCTTTAAACTAAAATTTGATGCACAACACACACACGGAAAGGCAGAGGATATGAAGAGATGCACAATGAGCTGTCATGAATCCTCTCCCATTAACAAGGAGCCTGTTTGGGCACTGCACCTGTAAATGTTCTCTGAAGAACAGCCATCATTACCACCAATAAACCCCACCCCTCTCAGCCATGTCACAACCGGCCAGTGGCACTAAATCCAGTAATCAAGTGCCATAAAAACAGGTGCTGAATCCCATGCTTCCTGTCAACCACAGAGCTATGTAAAAAATGAGGATGCTACCTTTCTGCAACATGTGGAGTCCCCAGGTGCTAATGCAACAGCCTAATTATTTTCATTGACAGCTGCTCTGCCTATGACTCAAGATAATCAGGAAAGTTCAACATCTCAGTATTTCCCTGTTCCTCATCCACTGGGTAAACTGATTCTCACTGACATAACTCAGACCTTAAAGGAACAGTTCACCCAAAATGCAAAAAGATATATTTCTCCATCATCTGCAACATATCCATTGAGATCATTTCTGTGTTTAGGTTGAGGTTTCTGGTCTGCTGCAACCTTCCCTGGCTCTTTCCACCCCAATACAGTGGGAAGGGATGAGCATTCGTTTGTGGAGATCAAACGGTAAAAAATGTACATGTGAAGAGCTCAACAACAAAAAACAAAACTTTTCATGTACACTTTGCCAAGTGACATGTGTTTGTCTCATATATGCAAAGAAAACTTATGCCCAGTATTAAACAGCTTTGGAGTGTGCATACTACTTGTTAGGCTGAGTCCTGATCACAGTGTCCTGGGTTTGAATTCAACCTCAGGTCATTTGCTGCATGTCATCCCATCCCTGTCTTCCCTGTCGCTCCTGTCTGTCTGTGCTGTGACTGTCAAATGATGTAAAATAACAAAAAAAAAAAAAAAAAAAAAAAATCTTAAAAAAACAACTGTTGATAGATTCTGTCCATCTTTGCAAAACTACACCCAGCCATGTAAAAAAAAAAAAAAAAAACTAGCTGCCTGTAGCAAGGGACAGATGATGATGATGTAACAGGATACCACCCTGTGTTTTAAACAGATGTTGTGGAGACGTACCTTGCACTTGATTCAAATTCACTTGCAATGAGTTTGAATGTTTTATGGAAATGCAGCTATAGATGCTTGGCATAAGCCAGAGTTTATACAAAGCAGCTTCACTGAGATTCGTTTCCTGCCAAAAAATGACAGCAAACGAGTATGGGTACCTGGAAAAAGAGACGACAGCAGACTGGAAACCTCGTCAATTCACAAAGAAACTATCTTGGTGGATAGATTTCACTTTTTTGTGTTTTTGGATGAACTTTTGGCTGTGTCTTAAATCCTTTCTGTATACCCTACACACAAGTTACCAATGAGCGTCTCCATTCCTTCTCTGTCATATGTCATATGTCATACTCAGAAGACATATCCATCTCTTTAAGGAATGTATAACAGGCTGTTAGCCCTTCATCTGGTGTTTAGAAAACTGTCCTGAATCTGAATGTGTCCAAACCTGCTCTTATGATTCACCAGCACTCCCTGCACTGTCCACAACGTCACCATCATCAGTGCATTTAAAATGAAGAGTTTGAATATCTCCAGATATTCAAATAAAACCAGTTCTGATGAACATAGCGACCATCTGTAAATGCTGCTAGTAGAAGCTCTGTACAATACACCTATTCCTCCTTCTGTTCAGGCATCATAAAGCCACTCTACTTTCTTGTGATGTAGAAGAATTTAACATATTTAAATTATGATTCAGTTTAATATTATATATAAGTAATTATATGTGTCATTAAAATGCAAATGATTATTGAAACTGAAATGGTATATTCCAGTGGATTAAAAATATCCTTAATTCTATATAAAAAGGCAGAATAGGACAGGCTGTGCAGAGGACATCTCTCCTTTTGTACATACTTTCTATTGCATTTTCTGATGGATGTCAGTGTTTTTGTTATTGCACTGTTTGTTTGTATTTATCTATTTATTTATTCATTCATTCATTTTGCTTTGTTCAGATTACTAAATAAATTTATACTGCTATCCTGCTTGTATCATTCCTTTTGATATTTAACAAGAGACACCTTCAGCCCATACAGCAGTCACCAAGAGGAGCAAATTCTCAAAATCACACAAGTCTCTAACATCACTGGGATTTCCAGCCCCAGTCTCACAGACCTCAACACCAGTGCTGTCACATGTAAAGTACATGTAAAGCACTTACTATAGCAAATCCCCTCAAGCCATGGTTCATCTTTCTCCCATCTGACTGCAGGAAACTCAGCTTTGATCTCAGGGGGAAGTAAAATCGGTTTGGCTGGAGCTTGTGTCCTTTGTCATTTGGAATCTCGAAAGACTGGCTGATTGCCATCGTAGACTAATTTTGTTATAACGGCTTTGTATATCTAGTACCAACGTCTATATATCTGTGTGCTCTATTGTTCCTTGTGCGGGATGTGAAAATCATTTTCCTCTCAGAGGACAATACATCTAACTATCTATTTTCTATGGCATCTTTCAAAACATAACCACAAAGTAGAGTAAGAAATGCTGAATAAAAAGCAGGGCAAGAAATATCAAGGTAAACCATAACAGAAATGCCAGAAACATAAAAAAGTAAGTCTATAAAATGTAATTTAATTTAAATAAGTGACTGAAGCAGTGGTGAGCCAGTCTGTGCTTTTTAATCTAGGTTTTGAAACAGCCAACAGGAACCTTCACATGGTCCTCAGGCTGCTCATGGGGGAGTGGGGTCACAGATATTCAGTGTGATGTACTGTGTTAGTCAAGGTAGAAAAATGTCTCTCTAAGCTGTTTAGAATGTGTTTTTGAGACAGCTGAGAGGAAAAGCAAACCTGCAATACACCAACACACCACTAGTAGCCTATGACTGTGGCAAATACATTGGTGTTGGTATAAAACTAAAATTACAGTGGTGCTATCCTTTAACAATGAACAACAAAATCTGAAAGTCATTTCTTAAACTACCAAGTAACCACCACACGCGGGGCCAAGTCTTTGCTTTGGAAGTCACAAATGTCAAGTCCTGGCATTCAAGTTCCAAGTGAAGACTGACAAGCCCAAGTGAAGTCCCAAGTCCTGTATTTTGGGACTCTTTACCAAACGTAAGTTAATAATTTAATAATTTACAGTATTTGACCTCTGCCCTGCCTAACCTGTATGTGTAAATTACTGGTCATGGTCCATCAGCACACCCCATTGATTAGATTTAGGCTCCCAGCTGATTAGCTGTGGATCAGTGGATCTGTGTGGATCTGGGATATGAAGAGCTGATTTGCTGATGTCAAGTAAAGTCCTGTTTGCCATGAGAGGTCAAGAGTAACTCCACCACCTACAGTAAACAGAGAAAACATCATGTTTCACTTTGGGGAAGGCCAGCTATCAAGTCTTTCGTAGTCAAAAGGCTGAAGTCCAACTGGAGTCACTAGTTGCTGGTGTTCAGGTCAAAGTCAAATCCCATGTGTTTCTTGATTTTGTCAAGTCTAAAGTCATCAAACTTGAACTTGACTTGAGTCCAAGTCAAGTTCAAGTTTATGACTCAAGTCCACACCAATGATAACCAGTATAATCCGGCTATACTTCACTGTAATAAATTACCAGCATACTATTTACTATTTTACAGTAACTTGTTAAGTTCCCCTGTAATATCCCAATGAATACCTGTAAAAACTACAGTATCCTTGGATTTTACAGCATTTAACTGTTATTTTACAATAAAATCCTGCCTGTAATATCACAGCAACACAGTAAAAAATGCAAGGATTTCACAGCATTCAACAGTATTAGTACAGTGAAATTTTGTATTCAAATATTCCCTGGTAAGTCACATGACATAACCAAACTCACACTGAACCTGAAGAGGCCATTTCTCTCTTCTCTTCTGGGCTGAATGGAGAAGGTGAGCTGCATAACATCTGTTTGCAGAACACCCATGGTATTTTAAATGATATTAGCACTATTAGCTAACTAGCTAACGTTAGCTAGCTGTAGCATTTGCCCGTGTGGTCTGATATAGGCTAGCTAACGCTAGCTAGCTAACGTTAGCGTTTGCTATTTACCACAGCCGATCTTATTTAAATTTGAATACCTAAATATTGTACATTATGCTTTTACTGAACTGTTGAGTGTGCATATGATAAGATTATGAAGGATGATGACTCAGCTTGATAAATGCTGCCTGCAGTACATAAGTCTATTTAAAACTGAAACTATCTTTGCTTATTAACAGGTACTTCTCTTGGGCATCAATCCTGAAAGAGGCTCAAAGACCAGGAAGCAGACAACAATGAACCCTCATATGAGCACCTTTTGAGGAAACTAATTGACTTTGAGTGGGCATCATAGTGCGCCTGACCCCTTCACGACATCCCTTCATCGCTCTCTCCCTTCCTCTCTTACCTTGCTATGTAGGCCTCATTCCCATCCTCTTACTGTTATTGTGACACAGCTGGGTAGTTGAATGGCAAGTTTCTGCACAGTTTCTCTGCATTTTAAGATGCTTTGAAAAGTTTGACTAGGACTAGGAAGTTGAATTTCTTGAATGCTTGAATTTCTTGGCATTTATGTTGAATGACCCTTTATTTGTAAATAAATATGCCATTGGGCTAACATTTACTTTGCCTCAGAGTTGTGTGTTGGTATGTTAATTGTACAATGATTGTAAATTCACAGTAAATGGAAACATTACTTTCACAGTAAATTACTGACCAATTTTTGCATGATTTCCACAGTATACATAGCATGGGTGCAAATTTAGGGGGGGTCAGGGGGGACAAGTCCCCCCCAATATTTATGAAAGATATACATATTTATAAAATTTATAATAGATATTTATAAAAATAAGATTTTCCTTGTAAACTGATGCATAAAAGTGGTAAATGGGTGCATAAAAATCCACCAGAATGCAGGAAATTAAATGTAAGATGCTCAAAATTTCCAGGGGGAGGACCCCCTGAACCCCCACTAAGTGTGTCCCCCCCAATGTCTAAGGGAAATTTGCGCCGTTGATACATAGTAAATTCACAGTAAATTACTGTCAACTTGTGCATTACTTTCACAGTACACACTGTGAAAGTACAGGGCCTTGTTGTAATGATGTACAGCAAAAGGTTGTAATTCCCCAGTAATGTACTGTAATATCACAGTAATTGCTTTGTCATTGAAGCTGTGAGGTTACAGTACACAGTTGTGCTTTTACAACAATGCATTGTAATATCACAGATGTGAAATTACAGTAAATTGCTGTGAGTACATTTCACAGTATATTGCTGTAATCCTTACTGTGAAAGTCATGCAAAACCTATCCAATAATTTATTGTAAAATTTTGCAGTGTTGGAGACAACGTGATGTGAAGGAAAGAAGGAAGAAGGGGCGTTAAGAAGCAACCAAGTCTGTGGTTGAATAGTCTTTTTTGCCTAACTAAAATAAAATACCAGGAAGAATTCAGCGGCAGCCATGAAGAGCTGGTCGAATTCTCTAAATGTTAAGGCAAGGTACTTCAGTGCTTCCTTTCCTATCTCCTAAAGCATAGGATACACCGGACCATCCTTTTTCGAAAGGAGAGGAGATAATACTATCCCACATTTCTTTGGGGCAGCAACATTTAAAGCGACGTACCATTTGGCTGTTCACATTTCATGGTGTTTAGTGACTTTTGTGGTGGCTCTTAAGCTATTATATGCACAGACTGAAAATCATCATTATCAGAGTATTGACCATAACACAGAGGTCTGTTTTTCAAGCAAACAAGCAGGAGATGTTTTTTGGCTAGATGATGTTTTTAATTCAACATGTTTGAAACTTGAGAATGATGATATTTACACTAGTAGATCTGTAAACCTAACATGTCATAGGCTAACTATCTAGGAGGAATCCAACAATTATTTTCAGAGAATCATGCTACTTGAGATTCATTTTGATAAACATGCGTGGACAAGGGGTGAGCATGAGCAGCCATTCTTAATGTGACAACCTTTTTGTTTGACTTTTGTGACTTGTAGCCTGCTATTCTTTTTTTTTTTATTTATTTCAATGCTAACTTTGGTAATGGAGTAATATTTTTCACTGCATTGTTTATATAGCCTGCATGAAACAACACAGTAAAAACACACACAGTGAAGTATCTAACACCGTGGTTGTGCTTTCATAGGTCCTTGTGAATTTTCTTCCACATCTTTCCTTGACTCGCGATGCTCAGTGTTTAGGAAAGGACATAGGATGTAATTTTTTGACTATTTGGCCACAGCCCAAGCAGCAAAGCAGTGAAAGAAGGGAGGTAAGAGGACGGATAGTTGAACAGCAAACATGAGATAAACAGGAGAGCCTAAGGATCCTTAATCTCCACATGGCACTGCAGTCCAAACTTGTGTCTCCCAGGGGCCCCTTCTCCCCATTTTCTCCTGATTGGTAATGAGGTACAGCTGCCTTATAGTGGGCCCAGCAGGCAGAGGCTTGATTGCTGGTGGTTGCTTGAGCAGGCAAGATGTGGCAAAGAGGACTGGATTGCAGTGTGAGAGCAAGAATAGGGACTTTCAGTAATCAAGAGATCCAGATCTTGGTTATTGTGATGTAGAAACTGAATGCTCAGCCTTGCTAATGTGGTTGGAGACTATTCTTGGCTTGATTATTGTGTTTTCATTGGCAATGAATGCGTTGTTTAGTGGAGTGTTTGTGGCGTCTGCACATGTAGGTGTTCCTTCTAGATTAATGTTTCTTGTATGTGAGTGTTTGGGCTAGAGCGAATATGATGGCTGTGATTTCAATGACTTAATTTAAGTGGTTCAAAATAAAAATAGAAAGTGGTAATCAAATGTTAATAGTAGGGAAGTAATGGTGTACCTGTCAATCAATAAACCTGTGTGTATTTTCTTTGTTCAGAAAGCACTGATGCAAGAATTTTAGTGTGAATAAAGATATAAAACAAGGGATCCTGATCTTGTTGACTGGGATTCCTTTGGAGTGTGTGACCCATAAATTATATTGCATATTATTTATATAGACTTCCCCTATTAGTTCCTCACAAGATGCATATGATGATTTTCCAGCCTTTGCATCCTCATTTATTTTATTTTATTTTTTATTTTGTGTCAAAATCTATCCACTTCTTACCACTGTACTGACAATAGAAGCAGCAAGATATGTAAGAACTGACACAGCTGAAGCCATAAGCGGCGAAAAGGGAAATAAAAAGATGACAACTAGTGATCTTAAGTGATGTGGTTGGAATGGGACAAGTACATGGTCAGTGTGAGTGGCTCTTTTTGTTTGTTTGTTTTCTGTTGGCCCCGCCTCCTCACAGCTGTCGATTTGACTGTCTGGGGGTGTAAGTTTACCTCAGTATATTTGGATTCTCAGGCTGTTGTTGTTTGGATATGAATCATGAATCCTTTTCTCATTCCCTCCAGGAGATGCTGGGCGCCAGTTGCTATGGCTACGTCAGGGCTCAGAGAGACACCTTGTGAGGTAAATTTGACTGGTGAGACTTTATTTCTTTCTCTCTCTCTCTCTTTTGCTCTGATACTGCCCTGGATGTGCCATAACCAAATCTCATGCCTCTTTTACCCTTCCACGCTGTGCAAGTGAACTATGTTTAGTTGATGGTGTGGAATGATGATTGGAGCTACAAAGTGTAAGGCAGGCAGGTTTTAAGTTCAACTTTATTTGCAGTGTAGAAGTTGCAAGGACTTTAAAACCTGCATATTGCAAATAAAGTTCAAACTGGACTGTGGTGGAGCTCAGAGTGTTCAGATCTTAGAGAAAGAGGGGATGGGAGAGTAAAGAGTGCGCACAATGAAGTATGCTGGCATGTAATTTTTATATGGTATGTAATGAGAGCTCCTTCTTTATATTCAGCACTGTGGCTGCTACTCTTGATCTCAAACTCCAGTCAGCTTTCAGGAGATTTATGTGGGCTATAGTTAGCTCACATAAATCAGTGAATGCAAGACTACCGAGTGCCTACACGAAATTCCTAAAACAAAGTGTTTGGATCAGTAGTTTGGGTGCACTGGTGGTAAAGTGTGTCTGTTGAATATTGGGAGCAAACATTTAGGCACATATCTCTGTCATGCATGCACCTGCATTATTTGCATGGATCACAGATATTTGCATAGAAACAGTGGGTGAGCCAGGTTGGTACAGTAGACTATATTGACAATAACCAATGGATGTTTTGTGTGAGAAGGGGCTGTGTAAATGTTGGAGTTTACAGAAGAAATTGCAGAAGCATCATCAAACATTCAGTTTGATTAAATTTCTGCTAGCATGATTACCTGCAGTAATGGGTGCGTCTAATTGAAAGAGTGTTAATTAATTTTTGCAGCTCACAACACACCTAGACCTGGACCAAAAGACACATATACAAACAGCCCCCACACCCGCACCCCACCCCTCTGTCTCCCTCAATCCCTCACTTGTCAAGAAGGTCATTTCATTATCAAAGGCTGACATGCAGAGCAGTTGGGCAACAAACTACTCTAATGGGTGTGGTGTGCAAAAATGAAGTTTGATGCATTTCGATTGGCTTGTTGGTCCCTCCTGAAACGCCTGAGGAGGAACCAGATGCCCTCAGCATTCCCTCAGTGAACAGGACAACACATTTGTCAGCTGATTGAAAACAGCTCATCTAAATTTAAAATGTAATTTAAGAACCATTGAAATGTATAAGCCACATTGCAACTCACATTATTAACAATTTACCAACATGCTCTCAGCATGAGCAACACTCACCTGGGAGGTGTGTGTGTGTGTGTGTGTGTGTGTGTGTGTGTGTGTGTGTGTGTGTGTGTGCGCGTGTGTGTGTGTGTGCGTGCGTGTGTGTGTGTGCGTGTGTGTGAGAAAAATAGGCAGAGAAAGAGAGAGAAAGACAAAGAATGAGTGAGAAAGAGAGAGATAGCGTGTTTATGGTGCACATGCAGGTCATATGAGTGCTTGACTCCTTATTTATATGTATTTACATTAATTATATCCATTCTTACATTTTCTGAACATTTTCCTGCTCTTTGGCCATACTCAAATTGCCTGACATGACCACTTGATATATTGCTCGATATTCAACCCTTACAGGCATTAAAAGGAATATAAAGCTGGTTGTTTGCGGTGGCATCCAAGGACTCTTCATTATGTCTCTGCCTCCTCTTTCAAATTACTGATGCGAGAGGTATGCTCTCATGAGAGAGAGAGAGAGAGAGAGAGAGAGGAAGGAATGAAGATCCTTGTAGTTTTATGTTCAAACAAAGGTTTCCACGGCAACCACATGCACCATTAGTCCCCTTATCAAATCTCAGGGATGAAGCGCCTCAATTACCCTTCATATACACACACACTCACACAGACACACACACTCCTAGCCCTCAGATCTGCATCCTTTGATTGAGGATCGCTTTGTACAAATGCTACAGCTGTATGTCAAGGGACGATATGGGGGAGTTGATCTCTTAGATGTTTCACTGAGAAGAGACTCTCAAGGACAAACGACAATGGCTGATTTGTACAAAAAGATGGTTGCAACAGCAAAAATGAGAGGATACTCATTCTGGAAAGGACAACAGTTCTACGTTAGTGTTTCTCTCACAAGTATTTGCAGTATGATATCGATTATTTTTTTTGTTTTCTGCGCTTGGAATCGCCTAACAGGAGGGACAGGCTTCTATTGAAATTCAAAGAGCCTTGACAGACAATAGCATTCTTGTTATGTCATTTGAAAATATTAAAGACTTGGAAAGAAACATCAATTTCAGATTTTCCAAACATCAGCTTGCTTGGAGGCAGCAGTAGCAGAAAGCCTGATGAAGTAAGTTTGGAGTAAAGGGAGGAGACTGACATTAAGCAAGGACATTTCATTAGTATGTATTTCATAAAATTTCACTAGTATACTCACATATTTTTCTTGAGGGCCCCAGCAATAAATGCCTCCCAGCTAGCTAGACTGGCATGTCAGCCTACTGCTGTGCCATTGCCAGGTCCCAAGATTTTATTTTTTTATCTTTACTGTCTAGGCTTACAGAGGCTTACAGTCTCGAATCAGACAAAAATCCGGAGATATTGCTTGCGAGCCTGCATTCAGATTTGTAAAACAGTCATATAAATGACATGAGCCAAACATTAAATGTTTAAGCAGCATGTGTTGAGCAGGCCAATGCAGTTCTTGATTTCCCTGCTTTGAGCTGATGCTTTTGGAAGGACCCGTCAAAAAACCTACGGTCAAAAGTAGAGGAACGAGGGATTCATTTATCCCCTCTGGAATTAATTTGCTTTATCTGTAGATGTTATTATGAGGCTTACAGTGTTTGTATTAGAACTCTGGAATCTGGGTTGATGAAGTGTCTCTTGTGCTTCTTAGTGCTTGTTAATGTGGTGCAAGATGTGATGATTTATCTGGAAACTGAATTTCCCTTATGGCACAATAAAGAACTGAATTTAATAATTCTGTGCTGTATGTAATTTCAATTCTATTCTATTCTGTTATATTTTGTTCTGTTCTGTTATCTTGCCAACAGATGTCAGGTCTGTTTTGGGGAAAACAGAATGAGAGAACAAATAGAGTTGACTATAAAAAGAGAACAACTAATTTGCAATAAACTGGAACAGCGGAAAAATATATGTATCTGCATTTCCATCTTCAGGGTATATGCACTCTCACATGCACACACACGCACATACACATACACACAGACACAGACACACACATTGTCCCTCATTTATGTGTACTGATTCCCACACTGGGCCTGATTTAGGATGATAATCTGGGAATGCATCCTCGTCTGAACAAATTCAACCCAAAGGAGTCCAGCTCTCATCCAGAAAGTCTTCTGAGATCATCAGGTCAGAAATGGCAGGCAGCTGGGCTGAGTACCAATATCCTGAAGTCAGACTCCTGGCCTGAATATCAGTAGTTGACTGCTACATCCTTACAAGCCTTGGCTGAATCTCAATATGTAGGAATCAGGTCATTTTCTGTAGCCATGTCCTTCCAACCAGACCACTGGGCAGCACACCAAAGTTTTCAAGTCAAGCCTTGCTACCAGATAGTTGGGTCGACTACCAGTACCATGGAGCCATGTCTTTTGTTGGCACAGTAGCCATTAGTTTTTCTCCCATATTAATATGCTGAAAATGACATGATGCCGCTCCTTTTCATGAGTTTGATGTCAGAGCAAGGGTAAAACTACTCATAATTCTGTACAACATGCTGTGCAACATATCCGGACATTCCTTTACTACCTTTATCATTGTCTTATTAATGTGCCTTTGTTTTCCTTTCTCTTAGTCTGTCAGATGGGTGAACATAAACATTGGTCCACTGTGGTTTCTCTTTGTCTTTTCCGATGGTGATAGTTATAAAATAACAATCCACACCGCAACAGAGAGCCTATTGTAATCATTGTTTCTCCTCTGAATGTGAATCACCTTTTTTACTTCAGTCTGTAATGAGCTAGTGTAGGTGGACAATAGCCTTCGGGGAACAGCTTACACAAAACATCCAATACAGCAACAGTAATCGAGCGATGTGACCTGCTGACCTAATGACATCGTTGACCCGCTTTGTGAAGATCCACAATGCCACAAAGTGGCCTTTCACATTTGAGCTTCACTGTGTTAGTGTACAAACGCAAACATGCCAAGACTTCTTGGAAGTTTTCTTTTTCAAGCCCTCTGAAGGCAAGTGAAAGAAGCAAAGTCTTATACTGAATATATATTATTCTAGGCAAAATTTACCATAAACACTTACACATCCAATCAAAATGTGGAAACACGTGCACAAATTTGCAGTGTCTTTATCTCTCACATACACATGCATGTGAACACATACTCAAGCACACACATCACACACACACACACACACACACAAACAGCTACACAAACATATCACCATAGGATCTGTGGATTGATTGATGGCTCATAGATCTGCTGCGCTAAGCTTCAAATATTTATCACATGCGCTTGTGGTCTCTCATCTAGTGCCACATGTTCATCGACCCAGCACCCCTGCTGTCACTGTGAGTGTGTGTGTGTTTGTGTGTGTGTTTGTGCATATGCTTCTCGATGTCAGCATTTGTCGTCATGTTTCTCTGAATATTGTGGTCAGATTGTAGGTGTATAGTATGTACAAAGCAATATCCCTGTTTATATACAGTGTATAAAGGTATACTTTTTTTTTTTTTCAAAATATGCTCAATTTCTCCTTTCTGTATTTATTGTTGTAACATTTTATAGGCTTAATGCACATATTGAGACTTAATGCACATAATGCATACATTTTGATACAACTTATACATAATGCACATACTTTTTTAAAAAAAAATTGTAAGGAGCATATTTTTATATTTTGTATATTTTGTTTTATTATTTATATTTTGTATTTCTTTCTACTTTCCAACAATTTAATTCTTTTCTTGAGAACGGAGCAACTGCAACTGACCCAATTTCCCCTCAGGGATCAATAAAATACTTCTGATTCTGATTCTCATTCTGATGTGACATTTTCTTAGCTGTAGCACAACCATGTTTTTTTGTTGTTGTTGTTGTTGTTGTTTTTTAACTCAGATTTTATTAAGAATGCTATGTATAGTTAACATTATTATCAATAAATCATCTCCATGGAGACACTATTTTAATTAATGATTAAAAAAAGAGAGAAAATCACAGAGAATACTGTCAGCCTCTACAGGTTGTCCACAATTTATCTTCCATCGCATGCCATCCATTTGAAGTTTACAGGGAAATGGTCTGGATTGCTTTATGTCAGGCATTGTACTATTAAACAAAGAACGCTTGTAAGTAATACAGAGTTCCAGTAACTACACTTTCAAATTTATGTCTTGTCTAAATGGATATTCGCTATTATTAAGAGCTTTTATTGGCTGTGTTCCTTGTTCTGGCTCTTAAAAACAAATGCACAGCAGGACATAGTGGCAACACTGACGGCAACAGAGATCCAGAGGGGTTTATGGCGGATGTAATCTTCATTTTGAGAAGCACAAAATTCAACATATAACATCTTTAAATGTATAGAAAACCCACATAAAAATGTGAACTCCCTGATTTAGTGTTGAATACTCTCCTCATCATCCACTGTGTTTTAAGAGTTCCTAAAACTCAATAACTGTAATAAAACAGAGCTTCAGGGACTACATTTTCGACAGTAACATTCAGGGCTGAGTGGGCGTTACCCTTGGAGGGTAACAATATTGTTGCGACCCTGGTAAGGTCTGTAAATTGTCCAGCAAAGTGGAAAATATCCTGGCATAGCTTATAGGGCTTACGAGCGCTGAAACATGTTAGGTAATGTTTTTATGGCTTACATTGCTTTAAGGCTCACTTGCTAAAAACTTGCACTTTAGAGGCTTGTAGTAGAAGAGTTGATGTGAGAAAGACCAAGAGTGATGCCATCGCTAGCTAAAGAGGGCACAGCTTCATCCATTAAAACACTTTGGTAGCCCTAGCCTCTTCAGATATAGATTGGTAAAGTAATTCTCAATAAATGGTGGGTTTATATCAAAGTACAGCACAGAATAAACTTGTCATGCTTGCAAGTGGGTACTGCTATTACTGATGAACCTACTGGAGGATAACAGGTGTTAATTAAATGAATATACAACACACGAGTAATAAAAAATTAGGTTGTGTTCTGATTGGATCACCTCCAAACCTTACATGTGAAAGTAACTTTTAAACTGCTCTTTTTTTTTTTTTTTTTTTTTACTAAGGAGAAACACATAGAAAGGACCTTGCAGATTTGTGCAGCTTCCTGTTTTTTACACCCAGTATGACAGAGAAAACATTTTCCTGACACCTTAGATATTTTCCTATCCCTTTTAGTCTACCACAACAATATCCCAGAGCTAACTGTGTATGAATGACGTGATTCCCATGTGTTGACATTGCTATTGTCACTTCCATGCTCATTCACCCGACTCTATGACCTTGTTATGCTGTACAGGAGGATATAAACGGTTCTGTTTTTTGCTCATGTGTTTGCACACATAGTACATGTGTGCATTTGTGTGTATATGCATGTAGATGTGTATCTGGGTTGGTGTGTGTTTGTTGCAGTGCCAGCTTTGAGGGCTCCATGCTGGTGGAAGCCGATGGGCCCAACATCTGCTCACTGCCGGTGGGAGAAGTGTGGCTCTGTAGCCCACCTCTCTGCTCTTCCACCCCCACACCACCTTCCTTTTGCCTACGTTTGTATCCTTAAGCCTCATTTCTATATCTGTGTATCTTTTTCCATTCCCTCAATTCTTTGTTTGTTTGTTTGTTTGTTTCTTTCTTTCTTTCTTGATTTTTTTTTACTCCCACCTATCTCAGTATGCCCAATCTGCTCAATCTTTCATCCCATTTCAACCCATCCTTGCTTCATCCATCAACGCTCTTCACTTTTTCTCTTGTCTTCCCTGTTGTTTCCTCTCCCGTGAGCTCATACACCCTACAATCCAAAGAGGCATTTTTCTATTGCAGCCATGAAGTGAAAAAGGTTGGAACACGGCATTAAGAATACAAATGCACTGTACTCTAGGATTCACGGGAAGCAAGTGACCTGCCAAATTCACATAATAGGTAACTGCAGAATGATTTAATAACTGAAAATTCCCAGCGAATACTAAAAAGAGTTTTCATAGAGTAAACATTCAACAAGATACAGTTAGGTCCTTAAGTATTTGGACAGTGATACAATATTTATAATTTTGCCCTTGTGCACCACCACAGTGGATCTGAAATAGAGTAATCAGGATGTGATTGAAGTGCAGACTTTCCGCTTTAATTTAAGGGGTGAACAAAAATATGGCATTACTTGTTTAGGAATTCCAGCCAGTTTTATACAGGGTCATCCCATTTTCAGAAGTAATTGGACACTTGACTAAAAAATTTGTTTGTTGACAAACTGTAAATAATAGAACCATGTGGAATGTGTTAAGATCACAATCAGAAATACCTTATTGATCACTGAGGGGAAAATGGGTAAAAGTAGGTAAATCCTGTGATACAAAACTTAAGACACATATTCCACGGCAATTTATCCACAATGATTTTACATTTTGATTTTATGTAACAGTTTATATCATTTTACGATCATTTTATCCCGCTGCCACTGTGGGCAGAGACAGCAGGCACTCAATCTTTGGCTCCAGTTAGCGGTGAGATCCAGGTGAGGTGCGTTGCCTCCGGGGTTGACATCCAAGCTTAGTGTTGCATGACTTTTTTCTGTCCAGATTTCTGGAGTTGATTCCAGCTCTGATGCTCATTGTGGGAGTTGCTGGAATTGATGTTTCAACCCTAGATGAAAACCACGCAAAGCTATCTGAGGCAAGAAATATGAGTTGGTTACTTCCATGAAAGAACAGTCCAAAGTTGATGCATGCAAATTACAATAATTAAAAATCTGGATAATGTTGCAACAGCAGTAATTATAATTTGAACTGATGAACTGGGATTTTGACTTTTTCATCTCTGTAATACCATACTGATCCATGTTCAGCTCACCACACCTTGCTGTGACCTATCTCTGCTCTGTGGATGTGCCATAGAAAATAAAAGGCTGTGCCGTCTGGAGCATGTTTTAGTGTAAAAAAAATCTCCACATTTTGGAAGTGGTTTTATGTTTAAGCATGAAAACATGCTAAAGCTCCTAAAGTTAAAGGTGCAATATGTAAAGTTTTCTGCTTTCCTGAAGCATAATATGACTAGTAAATATTAGCATAGGTTGCTCAATGATAGCGAGTGAAACACAGTAAACACCTCACGGCACAACAGCTCTTGAGATTTGTGCATTCAAAAACAGAGGAGCGGGCTGAGGCTATGTTTTTGTTGTTGTTTGAAAGCCCTCCTGCCACTCCAGTGAGGTACCCTCCCACGACTGTGGCCCCGAAAGACTTGGCTCATACTTGGAGTACTCTACAAACTTTGCAGCGATAGCAACAGAGGTGTTAAAAAATGGCAGGTACAGTGGCTTTAACACTTTAACAGCAGCGCTGCCTCCCAGGCTGTGATTAGGGTTAGGAAGCACTGCCTTACAGGCACTTTTAAGGGCAAGAAAGTTTCTGTACTGATTACAAATTACAATTTGACAGAGAGATGTCTCTGTCAGTTCCCAAAAGTTTAGCTTTCCTCTACTTATCTGTTCATCAAAACTGACGCAAATTCAACAGAGACAGATGTATCATCAACAAACAGACACTCCTCCCTGAAAAACAATTACAAATAGATGCTGATGGACAGACATGAAGAATGTGTGTGACTGTGGACAGACAGTTTCAACAGGTGCTGCATTTCACTCCATCTGGTTACTAGGTAACAAGTGGCTGAACTTGAGCTGCGACTCTATACACTGCAGGTCAGGTTTGGCTGAAGTGATATTAACTAGAATAGTTTCAGCTTCAAGTTAAACCAACTTCAGCTTCACAGAATTATCTTTAGTTTGTTATTCCATCTTGACTAGTCAGCCCGCTACAATTATCAATAACAAGTATCATGTAAATATGCTACTTAATATGTTACCTAACCTCAATAGAAACATTTCCTATGTTTTCTAGTTAATTATGTTGTTCTTTTAGTCATTGTTATGGCTAACAGCTATGAGTTATGTTATGTGGGTTTGGTGGGGTGAAGTGGTTCGCAGCATCATGTGCTGGAGGAGAGGCAAAGATGTCTGTCTAATTTGATTTGATATTATTTCATTGCAGAACAGTACAAGTCAGCATCAAGGCGGATATTACTTGGTATCTCTCAATTGTAAGCCTATTTAGTTATTTTTTGTTAAAAAAAAAAAAAAAAAGAATAGTGGTTGAAAAAAATGGTTAGACAGATTCAGTTCATCTAATCTGGCTGAGAACTGTAGGCTACCCACTCTCGCCAACTTGTTTGAAGTGAGGAACTGACTCATTTTGGGGTGGACCCATCAAATGAAGCATTATGAAAATTTCACATTTGGGCCACAGCCTTGAAAAAAGTTATAAAAACATAGTAGTGAGGTCTGGTGGCTTCTGGCACCAAGAAGATATTTAACATTTGAACAACAAAATGCATATGAAGTTGTACAAGGTCTAAATTAAGCAGTACAGCAGCCACTTCAAACAGCAGTCTGTCCTGGTATATAGTGATTATTGCAGTGTGCTGCTGCCTGTCTTATCTGTAGTTGTCTTTCTCCTCAATCCTTCCCCTCTGAATTACTCCTCCCCTCTTTCTTATTCAGCTCAGGGGGATAACAGAGAGACACAGTTATCTCTGCCAGGCGGAAGCCTGGAGGGGATTTTGCATTTGGTCATGTTTGCGTGTTTGAGTGTGTGTGTGTGTGTGTGTGTGTGTGTGCGTGCGTGCGCACATGTGTGCATGCATGTATTTGTCTGCAGTTAATCTTGCATATAACTGGGCCTATCAGCCTAATATTTTTTGTGTACAGTTATGACTTTACGATCAAGGACCTCTCATGGTTACGGTGATTCAAAACCTTTGAAAATACTGTTTCATACCACAACTGAGTGCTAACTCCTCAGCTGCTTTTTCACCTAAGTCCAAACACCAGGGAAGGAGAGATATGCCTGGCAGAGATCTGCACTCTACTGAGTGCATTCTTCTAGTTATTAATGAATATATAATACAGTGTGTGCTCATTACTCCTCATCTGTGTCCTGACTCTAAAAGAAAATGATTACATCCAATCCAAAAACTAGTGAGTTACATTTAATCAAAGGTTGCGCCTCTACATATTTCACAGCTATGACAGTAAGAAACTTTTGTTTGTTAGTTGGTTATGGAAACTTAAACTTTAAGCATGGCTTATGTTAAGAAGTAAATTATTTCATCTGTCATCATCTCCTCTTTGAGAGCTGATATTGTTCCATGCGTTTCACATCAATGCTGTTGTAACAAAAATCATTATGCCACGGAAAAGACTAATCCACTCTGAATGACGGGAGTTTAATGTGAAATAAAATATATTGTGGCACAAATTCAAAATCACATTCAGTCTCAAGCTCAAATAAACAGAGCTGAAGGGTTTTACTCTGCGTTCTTCAGTAACTTACTGACTGACTAACTGGCAGGCTGGAGTCACAAAAGATATTTTCCTAAGACTGGTCCAACATTATGATAACTCCAGAAAACATCTTTGAAAAGCCATTTGAAAAGCCATTTTACGTTTGGAAACCATGGAGAGTTTAGTTGTTGGTTGTAGGCGTTTAAACATGAAGCTATCAGCCAAGTCAAGTGTCAGTCCAAGCTAGCACTTTAGCACTTCAGTGTCCATCTGGCCACCATGTTAGTCAGCTCACCAGCACATAGCTGGTAATTTTACTGTCTTGCAATTTTTGGATAATTAGTCACTTATTTAACCAAATCTTGCACATATCCTGTCTTTCCTCTGAATCAGATCCATGTACCATGGCCTTGCCATTTCCTGACATTGTGTTTTCTGGCTCTGTTTTTCCTCTTCTGACCTTGACCCAGGACTGACCACTTAAAACACACACAGCATATTTCCTTAGTTCCACTCAAATGACTTAAAAGTGTCTGGCAGAGCCTTCCACCAAAATACACAAAGTGCTAAACATAGACAAATGAGCATGATTTTTGCCCTGGTATTTGCCTCAGTGCCTCAACCCAAATTCATTTTTTTAAATACCCGCTATGCTCTGACTGCAGAGGCAAATTTAACCCACACTCTAATGTGTACACATTTGTGTAGACAGTGTTGATAATGAAGCATTGATGGTGAGAGAAGACAGAAATTCTGCACAGTTTAAAATATATCCTGTTAAAAATACATTTATTATCAGTTCGCAGGCCGGCACATTTCAAAATCCATTGGAATACAGACTACTGCCAACACCAGGCACTTTGTTGACTGCCTACATTTTATGTCACACTTAGTATGTTAAGTCTGGAGAGTACAGTTTCCAACACACCCACCTCAGGCCTGGAGAGTCACACCTACAGGCACCACACACCTTGGCAAGCACGTATGTATTTCAAAATATCTAACATTTGTTCAACTTAAGAATGCCAGAGGACAAATTGCCAGCTGTGGCTGCCACTTGCTGGCTCAGACTAAAAAACCAGAGATTAAAAAAAAAGGACATGCATACTATTTGGCATTCTTGTCATATGAGAGCCTCTTAGTTACAAGTCGGCAAGCCATTTTATGTTTGAACTCACTGGCTCTAGTTAAACCAAAAATAATTTGAGAGGTTTCCCAGTAAATACACAACACTGATTATAATCCCTGTTGATTTAAAGACACTGTCTGTGCTATATGTGTCATAATACAAAGGCATAGAAATTATCACAAACCACGTTTGGCTGTAAAGAGAACACACACACACACACACACACACACATGGAGACAGTGTGCTACTCATTGCTGCTCACCCATCATGATTACCCTCCCAAGATAGCTGCTGAACACTATAACCTGCACAGATGGCTATGCGCATTTTTTTTCTTTCTCTCTCACGTTATCCATCTCTCCTGCCCTCTCTTTCTCACTCTCCATCTCTAACTCTGCCTTTCTCTTTCTCCGTCTCCGCTGTCCATTCCTCTCCAACACCCACATAGAGTACTGTACGTTCCCTCCTACCCTGAGTTGTCTGTAACACACCACATAAATTCAGTGCATAGTTAAACAGAGAGGGGAATGGTGGAAGAGCGAGTGAGGGAGAGCAAGAGAGCGATAGAGAGACAGGGACAACACAGGTAAGAAGGATAGAACACCCACATGCATACATAAAGGCACCGGCACAGGCAGGCATATAGATACCCACATCCCTGCTGTCACATGAGAACCTTACACCAGAATTGACATTTTTCTTTTGATATGACAGTTCTCGTAATTATTTTCTGAGAAAGTTTTATGACACTGTGACCAATGAAATCTACACACACACACACACACACACACACACACACACACACACACACACACACACACACACACAAACCATAAGAAGTTTAATAATGAAAGCACTGCCTTTGCTGTCATTCTTGATCTCAGTGGGTTTCTCCAATAGCAGGTGCTTCATCAGCCTTGTGACTGGGCTGGGTGAACTACATCAGATCCCCCCATATGATTTTTTTTTTTTTTTTTTTTTTTTTTTTTCATAGCCTTCACTTCTGTTATGGGTATATGTCACACAGTCAGTCCGTGCCTTGAAAGCTCAGGTAATACATTTGAGAGTGAACAATATGTTTGACTCAATAAATGAAAATTTAAAGTGGTATGAATGATCCATATTTTTAATATGCTTGTTATTTTTTCCTATTATGTTGCTGTTGCGGTGTTTTTTCTCTCCACTTCCCAGAGATCGCTTCACAGTCAAATACTGTTGCCACTCCTGTCATAGTGTTTTCCTTTTTTTGTTGATGAATATTGATATTGATTCAAAGGGTTTTCCTATTAATTTATGTGAAAATATCTCATGTTATTGCTTTAAGGAGGTGAAAGAGTTGCACACTGCTGTCTACTCTACTGCTGTCTAACAAATTGAGAATATAATGTTTTTTCAAGTTAGTTTAAAATAACAAGAATGATTTTTTCACTTGAATAAAATTTTGTTTCTCCTTGTTGCTGATTGATTCAACATAATAGTGACTTAGCTACTCATTTTTTTTTTTTCATTCAGCAGTAGCCACCATGGCTGAACCAGGCAAGGCAAGGCAGCTTTATTTATATAGCACATTTCAGAGGCAATTCAAAATGCTTCTGTAGTTTTGCATCATCAGAAAATCCATGGATAAAGAAACAAATGAAGTGCACAGAGGATGAAACCTTCAAGCCAAAACTAGAGTAAATATCAGCACAGCAAGTTTTTTTTTTTTTTTTTTTTTTTTAAATCATTTTAATAGTAATGCAAAAAATATATAAAATAAAAAAAAAAATAAGAAGAGACCAAGAGGTGATACAGATGGGCAGGGACGGTTTTTGCTATGGGCAATGTGGGCAACCGCCCAGGGTGCAATCTACTTGGGCACCGGCCGGTACCACGCCCACCTGGTCAGGTCTGCCGGATCTGACAGGTGAGCGGCCTGATGAGTAGTAACATGGAAGGGCGCAGGCCAGTAATTTCGCCTAGGGCGGCAACATAGGCAGAACCGCCACCGCAGATGGGTCTAGTGTTTCTTTTGGACTGGTAGGCATTGCAATTGTTTGTGACAAATTCAGTTGCAACCTGTTAGATCTACTGCTAAATACTAACTTTTGTCTAACGCTAATGTTACTGTATAGCCGTTGCTGTTTTCTGTCTGTGTAACATAATTATTGATTTGGTGTGACTATTAAGCGTAATAAATATGTAGTAATAATGCAACAAAATACTTACCATACCATCTCATTAAATATGTTTATAAATACATTTAATATGGTGTAGATATTGCTGTCTTTGTAGTTGCGGTTGCTATTAGGCACCCACCTAATTAAGTAGCTGCTTCGCAAGTCTCAGTATAGATGCTTGTTTGTTTGGAGGTGCAGCAGGCTATGTGAGCCCAGTGACATCAAAGCACTGGCAACACTGAAACGACGTGAACGCTGCGAGATGCAATTCAAAAACACTGCAGCAATCATCATCTTAAGTGATATCACTGAAATGAAAACGAAAAATCTCCTGGACTATCACTGGAAGAAAACAACACCATGTGAACTGCAGTATATGATTCTTGAGCCTTCCTCCCCCTCACTTGGGTGAGTTGACGCAGACGGCAAGCTGTCTGAACATGTCTGAATGGGTCTTGTCTGCCTTATGTTTGTTGTTCTTTCATTTCTTATTGCTTTCTATACCGTTGTTGTAGTTGCTAGGACTTTTGCAGGCAGTGACTGCACTGAATGCCCACAATCCAGCTCACGGTTGTCCGTGCCCATGCACGCGATAGTTGCTCACAGCAAAAAATGAAAATCACTAAACAGCCTATTTCAAGCAGTGGTGTAAAAAGTAAACAAAATTATACTTGAGTTAAAGTAAAGATACCTCATTCAAAAGCAACTAAAGTACAAGTGAAAGTCACTCATTAACATAAAGTCCTGAATCTGGAATTAAGTGTACTTAAGTAAAAGTAAAAGTAAACTCGGACATCAGGGTACCAGCAATTAACTTTTACCAACATGGCATTTATGTCATCAACTTAGGAAAATGGATGCTCATCTTCTTGAGAGCAATAATTTCTCTTAAGGTTGAACCATAAAAAGCCATGTCACTGTTTCTGGTCATCCAGCAGCAGTCCCTGTCTGAGAAAAAAAAAAAAAAACTTTATGTAATGGATCTGGTTCACCCCTAATATTTTGTAACAGGTAGCTAAGGTAGTCAGAGTAATTGTAGAAGAGTAAAAGTATACATTTTATTTTCAAAATGTAGTGAAGTACAAGTGATAGTGAACAAAGAGATAAATACTTGAATAAAGTATAAATTCTTTCTCTCTAAACTTTTCCCTACTTTGTTGCTTAACACCACTGATGTCATGTAGGTTTGCACACATGGGGTAACAGAAATAATCATTTAAAAAACAAAGTTTCCATCGCAATAGTGAGATCATGCCTCAGAGAATTAGCTCAGTTGACTGTGATTGGGCTCATCTGAGCAGGCCCTGTGAAAACATGGAGGTAATACAGATAACAGGACTAGGGTGGGTCTGAAAAAAATCAAAGAGAAATAGGAAGGGTAGAGAGAGGTAGGGAAAGAAAAGGAGACAGAGCGAAAGAAAACACCCACGCTGCACCTCGTTAAGGATCTGAAAGGGAAGGATGAAAAGGAGGGAAAAAAAGAATTTTAGAAAATGAATAAAATCAGTGTCTGGTCGTTGACAAATTGTGTATCTACTGAAGTATTTATGGGGGCACTTGTGATATTTGAGAAAGAGGCCATTTTGTCGAAGTCCACTTTGTCGAACGGATTGCCAAGAAGATTGGGCTTTTTCCCTGCTATTACCTACTGCTTAGTCTTCCCCAGATGACAGTACTGAACATTTATTGTCAGCTCACTCATGTTCAATTTATAGTATTTGCATCAGATTTGCATATGATATAACACACTCTGTCCTGTATGAGAAAATTACATGCTGTTGTCATGAAATGTTATTCAAGTTTGTGATTCCCTCACTGGCCGTCCCAGTCCATGTGCAGAAGATGCAATTTGCCATATGTGTTAAAAGAAACATGAGCAAACAGTCATATGTACAGGTTGACGATAAAACAAAGCAGAGTCTTTGGCGAGCAAGGCTTTTTGTTTATCGAGAGCCACTTCTTCACCTCAAACCAAGAGGCAGTCAGAAGCATATTTGCATCACTGAGTGCCCAGTGGAATTTTCAAAAATTAGCATAATCCAGTGCTGTTGGCATATGTGTGTGTGTGTGTGTGTGTGTGTGTGTTCATGTTTGAATATATGTATATGTGTGTTCACTGAAACATTAAGTGGGATTCACCATGTGTTGTTTCCCTTGACAAATCCCAGGTCAAATGTATTATAAGAATCTCTCTCTCTATCTCTCTCGCTCTCTCTCTCTCTGTCTCTGTCTCTCTCTCTTTCTTGCACACATACATACATTTAGATGTGCACATGCACTCATACCAACGCACATACACACACTCACATATACACATCCACACAGTATGGCAATAGTTGACTCACTGATCTTCCCCGCTCTTTTGTTCCTGATACACTTGCTCAATTTACCATCTCCCCCACGCACACATACACACACACACACACACACACGCATACGCAGACACACACATATACATATAAACACACATAGGCATGCACACAAAAACTGACAAACACTCACATCACCTCCAAACAATCCAGGCAACGCAGAATTTTGCTCCCATGAGAGCAGCAATAGGGGAAATAGAAAGAGAGATTGAATGAAAATGAGAAAAAAGCAGAGGGAAAAAAAAATCTCTTTTGCTCTTCTGTGCTTGTCTTTTCCTTCTTTTCTAGTTCCTCTCCTCTTTTCTTCACTGCTCTCATCTCTCTGTCTTTCTTGCTGCTCTCATATCTTATCTTCTTTACTCCTCAGCTCCTTATCTACTTTCCTCCTCTCTCCAGCTCCACTCCTCGCCTTTCTACCCGTGTCTTCTCCTGCTCCTCTTCCATCCATTTGTTTACCATTACTCTAGAGGTCATATTGACTTTTGCATTTTGCAGGATAGAGAGTTTCTGTACCAATGGACCCTAAGAGAGCACCCATGCCATTTTTAGCCACTTCCCTCTCCATTCCTCAGGATAAGACAGACATGACCACAGAGAGAGAACCTTGCTACAGCCAGATGTCATTCACTTTACATCTGCCACCGTGGCCAGTGACTCCATCATATGTGTGTGTGTGTGTGTGTGTGTGTGTGTGTGTGTGTGTGTGTGTTGCGTAGCCACTCAAACGCACATGCTAGCTTGGCCCATTCGCTCCGTTGGCTGCCAAACAGTTAGATTTGCTCTCCGAGCACAGACGTTTTCCCCTGCCAGAACAGTTTGTCCCAGTTTCTCACTGCGAAACTCTTATAGAGTTTGTTGGGAAGTGTGTGTACGTGTGCATGTGAATGTACATGCTTATGAGTGTCTGTTTATGTGTAGACGCCCGTACAAGGGTGCGTTGCTGTGTGTTTCTCTGTGTGTGAGTGACGTCAGGACTTGGGCTCCTGGGGGATCAGGCAGAGAAGGAAAGCGGCGTTGCCTGCCTATGGATGAAAAAGCCAAAGTCTCAGAACCACACAACATAAGCACTGGTTGGCATGCATGGTTTCAGGCTGTCTGCAAGGCTTGTAATTATGATAGGCTTCTGTCCATATAAATCCCATCCTCTGACACTCCCTCTCTCTCTTTCTATGTCTATTTCTATGTCTACGCCACACACACATGCACACACACACACACACACACACACACACACACACACACACTCACGCACACACGCACAGCCTACTCTACCGCACACATTCTTGTGTCGTTATATTTCTGACATATATTCATCTTCTGCTGCTTGCCCCGAGCTTAACTCATTATAGGTCCAATTCAGTCTGTGACTTCAGCAGCACACACTGATTCTAACCCTGGAGTTAAGCTGCATTTGGCATACGTGACCCCCCTGCACCTGTACTGATGAATATGTAAAGCAAGGCATGTCCACCTTCATATTGTGATATGTGGTTTCCAATTCTGATTTACTGTAAATCCATTGGTTTGTTTCTTTCTTGATGCATCATAACTCATCAATATCTGAGGAGGACATAAAAAAAAAAAAAAAAAAAACACGTCAGTGCCGTCCCTGAAAAGACACACTGTAAAAAAAAATGATTGTTGCTTCACTTACCATACATCCAAGTTTCAAAATTTTGTCGCAAAAGCCAGAATCACATTATTTTTATTGAAATTGCCTGGGAAAGATGTCAGGGTGTATACAGATTAATACAATTGCAGATATCTATTTCTGCAAATAATCTCTCCATTTGTAATAATGCCATTGCTTTTTCAAAGTAAGAAACGTGAATTAAATTAATCAGTCTGTGCAATACTGTTTACTGGTCTATGACTAATTTGAATAGTATTTAAAGTGATATGACAGCTCTTCACACTATGCTGACAAGATATGCCATTTATGTGCTTTATTTTTAAAAGCTCATCAAAAAAGAAAGGTAGTTCACAGGTAGTTCAGGGTTCACAGAGAATGGCAAGAAATAATTTAAATATGCTGAGCTTAACAGATGCCCAGCGCGCCCAGGATTTCTACATGGATAGAGACGTGATCATTGAGCTGTGCCGCTGATTTGCAAAGCCAGATCGCACAGCCGACATCCCTCCCGAGTTACCTCAAGTAACAAGCGTTCTTTCCATCCTGGTGACAGGTGCTGCGTCAGCCACACAGGGTGTCCAGGGATGTTGTGGGAGTATCTCACTCCCATAACATCACTTCCAGGAGCAGAACCCAATGACGAATCACACTAAAGGACATGTTGGCCAATCAGTGACGCACGCAGATGCATGATCAAGGAAAGGTTCCTGCATACTGGCATCCAAAGATCACAGGTGCCTGCACACAGATGACCACGTGTACAGGAAAAGGCCATTTTCCATCAAATTTCAGTTGTTTTTTAATGCATAAAAATGTTTGTGCAAAGTTTCAGTGCACTGAACAGTTGCAGTTGCCAAGGGGCATTCAAGGTGTTTACTTATCCATTTTGCCAGGTCGGTATTCACACATAATTGTCCTCGCCAACACTGAATTAAGGGTGTACTGTGTTAAATCTTTCAGCAGAAAAAGCATCAAAAGGAGCAAAGTCCATAGCTCCATGTTTACTGTATTAATGGAAAGTACAAAGATGCCAAGGTTTTGAATAAACCAGTGTGCAAGTAAAGGCATGCTTTTGTTGCATACATTGAATAGTCTGAATATTCTGAATAGTCTGAATATTTTTACCAGCTCATTTCAAGTACCTCAGTAACCCTGTCCAAGAGGGTAGGCAATGTTATTATTTTGGAAATTGTCCCTAGATTGGCCCCTAAATAAATAAATAAATAAATAAATAAATAAAGCATAGCCTTTATCCTTTCAGAGATACATAATTGATATTGACAATGTACAAGGACACATGCAGTTCCAGGTGTAGGTTTCCAGTGAATGAAGCCTTAGCTTGATGCTCTAATATTTCCCTTTATCATTATCCAAATTAGAAAAATCACATAACCACTTGATCAAGCTGAACTGTTTACTCGGACACAAAAAATAATTGGTATAGAACAATTGCACTTTTCAAAATGATCAAATTACTGAGCCAAACTCAAGTGAGAATCATTAATGAGAGAGAAAAAGAGAGTGGCTCCACTCTCAGCGTGCCTGACTTTATAAAGAAAACCACACACACAGAACAAGTAAAGGTGTGCAGTTACTGGCAACCAACAATTATCTATTAACTATTATCTATTACCTATTCCAAAATTTCACAAATGTAACATGAATGAGAGTTTGCGCATCTTAAATTATCCAGACACATTTTAAGTGCAAGGAGCCAACAGTTAGGCCTAACTTACTGCATGAATATAAACTATAGACACATCAACCTGTAAGTATTCCTTCCAATTCTCTTTGACTCAATGAACCATGTAAATTACTTTTGTTTTTTTTTTGTTTTTTTATTATTTTATTTTATTTTATTTTATTTTTTTACACATGAACTTAGATTATTGCATGCTCAACATCAACAAACTACAACAAACAAGCTCCACCCAGCCTCAACAGGTGGTGATGTAGGGCAGAAAAACAGTGAGCTTTATCATGGCTCAGCATCAAGTGGGTGTATCTGCAGCCCGCAAGCTAGTACAAACAATCTATTGTTTTGCTGTTGAAAATGCATGGACTCACTTTTTCCATCTGGTAATTTTTGGAATATAAATTTACCATGAAAGCTTGTCAGTAAAACTTTTTTCATCAGGGATTCAAGGCAGCACAGGATGAGTACTTGATACAGTATAATTCATTATGAGAAGTAACCCCTTAAATTAAGGTCAGGGAAAGTGAAGGGAGGGGGCATTTTGTACTAATACTAAGGGCTGCCAAAAGACCTCTCCTCAGCATAATCGCTGTATAATATGCAGATTGGCATGGACACTTTATTAGTATTTATCTCCAACAATGGAGTTGGATGGAGGTTATGTTTCACCCCGTCCCATCTCTTTGTCTGTTTGTTAGCACGATATCTCCAAAGATTATTCACAGATTTGCATGAAACTTGGTGGACAGGTTGATCATCGGCCAGAGGAGAACATATACAATTTTCAAGCTGATTGACCAGAGTGGGGTGTGGCAATGGGCATGGCTTCACACGCATGTAACTTTTGAATAGATTCACTCAACATCATGAAACTTGGTGGAAAAAGATGTGGCAAGGAAGCAAAGATTAGCTTTTCACATTGATGGAGGCAGCCGGTGTGATTAACATTTGGTGAACATCCAACATGTGAAACTGGCACATCTTGACAGTTGCATTGTGTTGGCAAAGGTATACGCTCTACTGAGTGTTTTTATTATCATAATTTTTTGAAACAATCTTTTCTATCAACACAATTACAAATTATAAATGTTTGCTGGGTATGTGTAGCTCCTGTGCAAGCTGTGACAGTGGGGCTCTCTCTTCAGCCCTGAGCCCTGGTGTGATCCAAGTTAGTGGCAATGCTTTTATATCCATGCTATACAAATTCTCCAGCCTGTGGAGGCCAACAGTACTCCTACAACTGGTAAACATCAGCTAATTCAAATACGTAGCCATCATTACTCCACTTCAGTAACCATGACATTTGGACTGTCATATTTCAACAGAGAGGTTATAGACAAGACCACCATGCAGCCTTCCTTTTCAAGAACTGAGCATCATAAGTTGTTGTTGTTGGTTTTTTTCTAACCAGACTGTTATAGGTGGCATATTGTATGAGCTGTACTATTTCTATTATTGCCCTATAAATATAAACAGTCCACCATTCACTGTGCACTGGTGAACAGATAACTGCCGGTGCTATGCTGTGTGTGTAATGCTGCAGGCCTGCCTTGCATTGTTGGTATTGTGTTGCATTTCACATCACAGACAGATAGCGTGCTCACGATGTCACAGCAGTGTTTCACTCTCCTTTTGTGTAGAGGGAAGGTAAAGTGTGTGTATTTGTGTGTGTGTGTGTCTGCGCATGCACACATGCCTGTTTTGTACAACTTGTTGACACCAATCATACACCAACTGTGTCACCCAGCAGAATTTACGGACCGAAATAGCCACTGAACTGGGATAAATATTGGCTCCAAGTCATACACAGTAGATATTTAATTCATTTACCTTCACTGAATCGTTTGGGTATCATCAACCTACTGTGGCTGGCAAGCTCTCTATGCATTTTTATGTAATATTCATTTTCAGTGGCAGCTACCCATTCCTAATTTTTGTAAGGTGGGTCATAATATTTTTGTGGCCACATTTTGATTATATGACCATAAATGTGTGTTACATGATTTCTTTTTCCTTTTCATTTTTTCTACCTTGCAGAAAGTTATCTTATCTGTATGTTTTCTTTCAACTTAATGATGTCACCATAAAACAGCAAGGAGATATTCATGGGAATTGGAGGAAAAAAAAAGTGCATTGAACAGCTACCTCTTGTGGCCACAGGTGCCACAAAATGCAGAAGTTAGAGTGTATAAACAACAGTTTTGGGAAGAGTTGTTTAGTTCAAAGTGTTTTTAATACCAGCGAACTTCCCCACCATCTTCAGTAAAGGCTCAACAGTCTGAAACAGTTGCCTGCAATGTTTCAACGTGTGACTTTCCTGAGTCTCCATCCAAAATTAGGTTTGAAGTAGCTGAAAATGAGACAGTGAAAATGCAGGTACACAGAAAGACACACACACACACATACACACACACACGCACCAACACACACATACAAGGGCAGGATACTGACTGAAAAAAAAGTAGTGTTCTTATTAGGCTTCTGACTATGCTACTACTCTCAGCAATACTCTTCCATGCTCTTTTCTTTATTTTCCCTCACTTCACCAAACTCAGCCTTGTGAGTGTCTGGTTGTAACCGTGGAGACGAACTTGAATGACCCTTATCGACAAGAACCCTAACCTTAGACTGCTAAGCACAGCTGGCAACGAATAACAATATCAGTGCTTTCACCCACCACCACTAACACACACACACACACACACACACACACACACACACACACGTACACAGATAAAATGCATATGCACACTACATGGGTTTATTCATCTCTATACTGCTGCAGCATTAGAAATATAAAAATAAAAAAAAATACCCAACATCTCTGCACCTGACCTTCAGCGTTATTAAGGAGCCTTCTTTATTCCTAACACTCACTCCTCTTCCCTGAAAAAAGCAATTCATCCATTTTCCAATAACTTCCCACCCTAGGCAATTATGTCTGTTTTTCTGCCACCTCTCTGCCTCTCAATAAAGTGCTCATAAATGGGGAGGGCAAAGATGTGAATCAAGGAAGTGATTTTGAAAAGATTGCCGGGTGTGTGAGGAAATGAGACAGTGAGAGTGTGAGAGACAGAGAGATAGTTGCGTTAAGAGATGTGAGAAGATAGCAAAAGTGAAAGTGATATTAAAAAGCAGGAGTTAAAAGGAGAGAGAGAGGAGATTGGGTGGGAGGAGTTGTGAATTTGACATGTCTGAGACACAGAGACTGTGTTCAGCCTTCAAACTGTTTTCTGTGACTGCAATGCATCCAGTCACAGAAAAAGAAGTGTGGAATTGAACCTGTTCCACACTTTTTTAAATAATGAATCCTTTCCCAAATAAAATCCTCCGCCAGTTCTTTATCAGCTCTAACAAGCACCTCTAACTGGCTTAAACTTCTTGACAATGCTACAATATGGTTTAAATTTCATCCAGGGAGCCATTACCAAGAACAAATCGATTTACTCTTCAACGGGACAATATCAGAAGACATAATGTGCAATATGCAGTAAAACATGGAGATACTGTATGCATACTCTTGGTTTACAAGCCACTAATTTAGTGTTGTTTCAGTTCATTAAACTGAAAATTTACACTAACCTCACATTAAGGACATGTATAATAAATAAAACTACAGGCACATATGGTAAATTACCTGATTATTTACCAGTAATTACTGATTTATTTACTTGTAAAGAAACTTAAGAGATGATAATGAATGGATACTTCATATCAGAAGCCTAAATGAATAAGAGCAATATTATAATAACTTAATTTATTTCAAAACCTTTTCAAAACCATGATTATAAAGTGCTTCACAACAAGGAGCAACAGCAAAACAAAACATGAAAACAAGGTAAAAATTAAAGTAGCAAGTAAGGCCTGGCAGTGATGCCATATTTACATATGGAAAAAAAGACCCACACAACTGACAAATAAATAAAACCAAATCCATTTTCCATACCCACTTATTCCTAATCAGGGCGGTGGGGGGGCTGGAGTGTGTAAAACATGAATAACAGCTACATAAAATTCAGTATTAAATCAGGCTAAAACCACGCCAGGATTATAGACAGGCTTGGTGATAAAAGTACGTTTTAAGAATAGATTTAAAAGAAGTCACTGGCGGAGCTAGTTTTATTTCCTCAGGCAGGTTGTTCCAGAGCCTCAGGGCTTTGACAGGAAAGACTCGGTCACCCTTAATCTCCAGCCTAGATTCCAGACAGGCAGGTAGACAAGTTTTGAGTTTGAGCAACCCCCCCTGCCCTTTCCTGGAAATCTGAGGATGAGTAGTATCTTCAGGTCACCACTGAGCAGTGTTTTACTTATTTTTCATCCACTCTGCACTGGAGCTTACCTCGACAGTATGCATCTTTCTGGCCACTTAAGGAAAATTCACAGGCTTTTTTGTTTGCTCTAAACCAGGTCATGCAAATGGAAAAAAGAAGGGAAAAAAAATACTCAAATGAAATCTATCATCTAACTTATTGGGCCACTGCATTAAAAAAAAAAAAAAAAAAAAATCGAACGCAGGCTTTAGCACTGTGCTGTTATCATCATTCCTGTTGAGATCAGACAAGCAAGTAGCACCAATTAACATGAGCTGTAGAGATTTGTCTCTACTTCAACATTGCTCCCCATGGATGGAAAAAAAAGTCACTAGAAATTTCATTAGCTGCACTGAAGAAGTGAAATAGCCAGGGGAATCATAAAAGTTGCTACACTGAGCAACAATGTCACCCAGTTGGTAACAACGTTGTGCACACCACGTCACAGGGGAGTGTGTCGGCCCCAGCACTCACACATCACATGCATTTCCAATAAACTGATCAAACACACATCTGGTGTCGACTGACCATTAGACCACTTGTGTGCACATTCTGATTCTACATTGCCAGGTGGAATGTGGAGCCACAGCTGGATTCAAGATGTTGTGAATGCAACGTGTGCGTTTTTTTTTTTTTTTTTTTTCCTTATTTTTTTCACCAACACAAACCGGTTGATGCTCACAGCTGCCACTTCTGCTAATTTTGTTCGCAGCTGCATTAATAATGCATTGCTTTTGAGAGAAGGGTTAAAAGTTAAAACAACAACAACCTATGTCAGCATGGCATTTTGCACTTTATGTTATATAAACAATATTCGTATCATTTTGACAGTTTTGTCCCACAGTTATATTTTGTTCATGCTTCTCTCTATAGTTATTCCAACAAGCAGGGACAGAGACCAGCTCACAGATGTGAAATGTCCGAGGCCAACCCCAGGTGGAGAGATTGTTCAAGTTTACCACGTCGCAGGTGGAGCAGCTGTGTTATCCTCTGTGCTGTGTGAGTGTTATGAATCGTCTTTTAGTCACCCATACTGCTCTGCCCTTGTTTTCATGGTCATAGTGAAGAAGACTGGACCATGGACACTTTACGGATTTTTATTATTATCATTATTATTGTTATTATTATTACTCAAGAGACCTTGTGGTTGTTTAAGTATTCTTTCTATTTTGTATTGCTACTTAAAATCACGGTTCATGTTTTTACACGTATAGTTCTATTTGCAAATGCTTGCAGGTGTAATAACTCATCCACGTTTAACCCATCCACTCCTTCCCTATTGCGACAACAAGCACTTCACTGAGAGAGTTCTACTTCATAATGAATGCAAGTGAATTGGAACCAGCAAACAACAAGCAGTGACCCAAAATGAAAAAAAAAAAAATGTTTTGAAAGACGCACAAAAACACAGTGTGGCCTTCATTATCAGTGTTCCACCAGCGCTAACTGGTGGAGCCGCTTTGTTTCTGAATTGCGACGCAGTGGCTTCACCCCCTAGGTGTAAAAACAAACACTTCTAGTGAATGAAATACAAACAGCTAGTGATTTTCACAGCTCGTTCGGATTATTTTAAGGTATTGTGTCTGGCTATGAACACAGTGATTGTGATGTTCCATTCACAAAAGAGCCGAAGGAATAACCAAAATACATGTATGCCAAACTAACATAGCAAGAGAAGACACAGAAAGAAGAGAGTGACTACAGTCTTACCTGAACATTCGGGTGCTGATGCAGTTGGGTTGAGTTAGGCCTGGAATAAAAGAGAAGTGATGGTGTTTGTGTGTAAAGCACCAGCTGATACCTACCGAGCTGGAGAGCTTCTGCTGCCAAGAATGGGAACAGGTTCTGCCACAGCTCCAAAATCTCTCCCTCTCAGGAAGCAGCTGCATCTGCCTTCATCACTAAAAACTTCCCTGCGATTCTGAATCCTGGGGTTTTGTAGACATTTTTCTAGGCTCCAAAATTGAACTGGAAAAGGGCCAGCGGGACCTGATGGCCAGCTATCGTCAGAGTAAGTTTTCCAATAAGAATATCTTTTTGAGAGCACAGATCAAACCTGGATGATCTATTAAACTCATGTGGAGTAGTAAAGATGACTAGATGTGTAAAAAGCCAAAGTATCACTTTAACAGAGCTTGTGGTTGTTATTTTAGTGTCGGGTTCCAATTCTATTAATCAGCTGATGTCCATACCCCAAAAAGTTCCAAAGCTTTAAACATTAAGTTATGTTGTATGGTGTCAAATGCCTTAGACATTCAACATGGAAAGTCCAAAATATGTAACACCATCCGTGTGTTATTAGTGATGTGTCTTTCTGACATGAAGACAGACTGAAATTCATCTATGACTTCATCCAAGGTTTTGTTAGGTTTCTTGGCAAAAAATGGCTATTGTGTTGTAGCCATTTATCTTTTTGGGGATGGGGGAATCAAATTTATGCAAGTTTATGAGGCCCTGGGACATTGTAGGTGGAGAACAGGGATTATTCTCAGAACTTCCTTAAAAACTCCACTATCAGCGTCCAGGGACTTGTTCAGTCTTAGGTCTTATTAACAAGTTTAGTGAGTGTGTGTGTGTGTGTGTGGATATAGATATAGATTTAGATATAGATATAGATATGTTCAAACCATAAGCCCAATTTTACCTTATTTAAAGCAATTTTTAAAACATTTATTTTATTATACTGAAACTTAGCCTACCTATATGTTTTTCTTACCATCTATTTACCCTTATAAATACAATCTTTACCTAGAAAATACATAATATTTGGGGTCACTGAAGAAGGAAGGGGTTCAGAGAATTCAAACTTAGTTGAATTTTAAACTTAGTTGAGGTTTTTTCTATAGATCTTGTTCTGCTTTCTTATATTTGCTGTGATCGCAGCCACATTAATGGAAGATAGATACAGGATAGATGCACGATGGGGTACTTAATCAGCCACGGTTGTTCGCAACCCCAGGAATTGCTTACTGAGATAGAACTGAGTCAGAGGGTTGAGTCAGAGCCTTTGAGCATGTTGAATATTGAAATTTATACAGCATTTCAACAAGGCAAAGTCGTTTCTTCTCAGCCCTCATTCTCTGCACCTCATTGACTTATCATTGTACTTGCTTACTGGGCAAAAACCTTGTATCCGCCTCCCCCTTCTCCCCCTCCACATCCTGTTTGTATTTGTTTGTGTCTGGAGGGCTCATCATTAATCACATTGCATGATTGCACACACGCACATATGTATGCATGCACACATACACACAAATCCAAGCTCACAGAACACACACACACACATATAGATTCACCACCCACTTCCTCTCCTATGTAGAGGGTAAGGTATGTTACGTAGCTGTAGCCAATGATGAAATAAAGTGATGTTTGTGATCTTGATATGCTGGAGATTAGCTGCCTGAGTTTTTTATATTTATCCCAGTGTCATCCCTGTGGTTACTTTCTCATTAGTGCACTACTCCCACTGCATTCCTTCACTGCCCATGTCTCACAGTTGGTCTCACCTCCTTCTCTGACGATGGTGTGACTGGCTGTTTACAGGTAGAACTGTCCAGAGGGACTAATAATACCCAGAACTGAGATACTGCTACTGCTTACACCATGTAACCAGGCTGAGCTGGGGAGAGAGAAAGAAATGGAGATGGAGAAAGAGAGAGAGAGAGACAGAGATCGAGACAGAGAGAGGACCAGAAAAAGTTAGCATTTGGTGGTGTTGACTTAGAAAGAGAAGACAGTAAAATATGCTGAAAAGAAGTGTGAGTGACACAAAGGATGAAGTGTATTTCAGTGGTATCATCATCTGCTTTTTTGCAACATCTAGTATGTGGGGGCCGCAAACTGTAAGCTGAGAGATCTCTTCACGAAGAACACGTAAGCCCTTCTAACACCTTTCGAAGCATAACACTGATTTTCCCAATCTGCTGATCTAGTGTATCCATATCAAAGAAAAATCATAACACAGCACATTGTAAGATTAACTTCACGCATACATACGTGGTCACAATCAGAGTGGCATGTAGGCCAGTGCACGCACACAGACACATACACACAGACAGAGTGAGATAGAGAGAGAGAGAGAGAGAGAGAGAGAGAGAGAGAGAAGAGCATATACCTTATACAGAACAAATACAAACAGAAGAGAATGAGTAGCTACTGCTGTGTGTTATGAAGGATCTGAGGCTGCATATACTCATCTCACTATGAAAGCTCCAATAAAGCAGGATCAAAAGAAGGGAAAGCTGGACCATCACAGTCATCTCCTTATCATGACCAGGCCATTCAATCTGGTCCAAAAAAAAAAAAAAAAAAAAAAAAAAGAGAGAGAAAAAGAGTTTGAACCTTCACATTCAGTCTCACGGGCCAGAACACAAACTGCATTCTCTACATTACATACTGGCCAAGCAATGTCATGCACCATGTTCCTACTGTAATTCTCTTTTTAAGTATGATTGATATGAGTTTGGCTCTGCACCCAAGTTGCACGCATTTCCTGTCTATTTTCACTTTGTGCGATTTCACCACATATGAACAACTTAAAGGGCTATTCAGTAATGAGTGACTTTTATTGACATATGTACTGTTAGCGTGATATTTCAGTGGGCTGTACTTATTCCAGATCAGAAAACTGGCTGGAAAGTGATTTGTGAAAGCATGGGTATTGTGGATGTGTAGCTGAAATCACCACTGGTATTGATCAACAACTCTATCAAGTAGCCCAGATTTATTGTGGTCACTTTGGGCTTTGGGACAGTAAACATCATACTTATTGCATCTCTAAATACAATTGTAAAAAAAAAAAAAAAAAAAAAAAAAAATAGATATAGATATAACTCTATCTTTCTCCTTTACACGCATAGAAAGGAGATAGCTTTTAAATTATCTGTATAATGTCCAACATAAACAACTTATTAAGCTGTACTGTTTGCCTCATTAGTGGAGAGGATAAGAGAGAAGTATTGTTTCAGATTCATTGTACCTCATTATTCAATTGGTTTTCCATTTTGGTCTGGGAAACACTTATGAAAAGGAAGAGGATTAGGGGACAGGCTGGGAAAGTAACGTGTGCCAGCTGATATCAGGGGAATTCCTGAATAAATTAAGTACACACACACAAATATTCATACAAAAACATGCACACACACACACACACACACACACACACACACACACAGACAGAACAAATGACTGACCCTTAGTGTTCCCACGACATCTGTTACCACAAAGTCCAGTTGGCCAAGCAGGAGAACCACAATGGTCCATCCTACAACACAGCAACACAGGAGGAATTCATAAGGGCATGGCAGTGAGCTGGCCCAGAACAGAAATAGATCAGTTTACATGAGTGGCTTGTGTGAAACTGTGGGATTTCGTACTTTTTATTAAGAAGTGATTACTACAGCGATACAAGGGACACAACAGTGATGCAGCTAGGTACAAAGGCCTTGTAGGAGCAGTAGAGGATGACATCATTTTTCAATTGTCTAATTCCCAAGTTTCTGGTATGAACCAATGAGTCATTTAACCTTGTGTTCTTTTAACATCTTAAGAGAACACAAGTGAATAGCTTTATATTTCATCTTGTTCTCTGAAGCTGACTTTTTAACTCCTCAGCAGTGCCTTATCTATGTCTTTGATGATGTAATAAGTCACTCCAGACATATTTCATTGCCTTGGAAAACTTACAAGTTGTATTTTATAGGCCAACTATGAAAAAGAGGAACTATATGTTACTATAAATGGAGTTTGGCACTTTAACTGTGGTGGGAACTTAGTTGATCTATGATAATGATACTGTATTTTGAATCTTCTGTCTATGTGAAAGGCAAACTTAACGCATGAATGTAGCTTTGTGGAAAATTATTTTGGGGAAACAGCCAGGAAACTATTTCATATGCTACACTTTGCCGATGTTTGACATCCCCAGAAGTAAAGCTGAAAATGCATTTGCTAAGGTAAGTCATGTTTCATCTGCTGCTAGTGGTGAGATAAAATGGGTTCAAAATTCCACAGATATTTAAGCCAGAAGACCCATTAAAAAGCACAATAACATGAAATATTATTTATCCGTTTTATATTATGATCTACGTGCTATCAGAAAAAGTACAGAACTCTACTATACTTCGGAAGAAAAAATCTCTCTCACTCTCTCAGTCTCTCCCTATTTTGTTTAAACACTTGCAGAAAAAAATGTACAGTTACAACTCTGACAGTTTGTAAAACAAAGGGCGTTACAAGATGAGTCATGCAAAATCATTCCAATAGGAATATAAAAATGTAGTGAAAACAGTACAATAGGATGCCAGTTAAAGTGGAGATCCATCTAAAAGGAGAACATACATTCTACCTATAATCTTGGGCAGCCTAATCAATATTTGCTAAAATGGACAAGTCTCCTTCTCAAAAGTAGAAACCATAGAAACCACTATGAGAGAAAAAGATGATGCAGAAATTGAGACAGAGGCAGTGAAAGGAGTGGAGCAGGAATATATCATACCCTACTTGTTTGCATTGTCTTATGTTATATCCACTCAGCTGACAAAAATAAATACAGGTGTCCTGCTGAAAAATTCCCATCACAAACAAACACTAGTGTTATAAAGTAATGTTTTTTTATATGTATACATTTTCAGGTTTTTTTTTCTTTCTTTTTTTTTTTTTTTTTTGCAATGATGGAAAACAATTCTCAAGTAAACATTGTGACTCTCTAATTGTTTTTAATGCATGAATAGAATAGGAGCAACTGGTGACAATCTGTGGGTGTAGAATAGGCTAGATCTGGGCTGGATCTGGCGCCATGAGGCACTCATTGTTGTTTTTACCCACGCAAGTCACATGGTTAACAGATAAATATGAGCAAAAACAAAAACAGGGAAATTCACACAGCTGAAGCCAATTGAATGTTTATGTTTTAAATTCTCCTCTGTTTTTGGATGTGTGTGAAATAGTGATTTTTATGGCATTATCACTTCCACAGTAGGGACAGTTCTGCACCACAATACCCTGAAAAATCAACCTGGGCACCATCACACTGTAGTATCGACAAAGTCAGGCCTGTAGTCATTAAAAATGGAACAGCTCCAGAAAGTGGAGCTTGATGACCTGACAGAATAGTGCTCTGACTCTCTGGCTTTTAACTTTGAGAGACTTGTTTCTTTACTCAAATCACAATATAACTGTAAAAGTCAGAGGATATGTGAATTTATTTTGGGATTTTGTGGGAGGGTTTATGTTTTGAACAGTTTGTTTTTGAACTGTACTGTATTGCAGATGGTTGTTATTAAAGATGCAATAAGAGAATAAAGAATAGGATACTGCAGAGAGAGTTACACACAAATATACTTTATGCACAAACATGTGCACATCATGCACCTGTGCACACACACACACACACACACACACGCACACTTTGTGAAGTCCCATGTTATGGCCCCCCTCCCCAGCAGTTGCCCCTTCTGTGACATTTGGAAAGGGCAAGAGGAACATTGCTCACACGCACATGCACACACAAACACACACACATATACATACACACATAGACACATACACACACACACAGCTTTGACCTCCACACCATCAGGTGTCAGTGTGGCCCCCTATATAGAAGCTCAATACTCAGATTAGCATGAGGAACTAGGATTAGCTCACCCCTGCAGAGTTTGGACACCGCACACTCATTTCACCTGGCTGTCCTACTGCATAGTGCCACCCACACACTACACACCCCTCAAACAGACACATGCACGTGCTAGCAACTGCACATGCATACACACACATGCACACACAAAGTCACAGTTAGGGTTAAGGTTAAGGTTTGCTTTGGGCTTTGGTTTAAGCCTAAAAAATAGAAGCACAGTTTGGTTTGGCTTGGTTTGGTTCATGTTTGTCATGTAGTAATGAGTGTCAAAGTTAGGGAATTAAAATAGTCAATGAAGGCTCTCACAAATATAGTAATACAAATGTGTGTGTGTGTGCATGTGTGTGTGTGTGTGTGTGTGTGTGTGTGTGTGTGTGTATCAGAGAGAAACTGTGGGACTGTGAGAAAGCAAACCATTAACCCTTGCTGTATGCTTGTGAAAATCCCCCCTCTCCAGTTACGTAAACAGCAGAATAATGCATTAATGCTGCTCCTCATCCCAGATTCACAGGCATATATGGCTCATTCTGGGACAGTAATTCTGCAAGAAAAAAAAAACAGCACACTTGAAAAAACTGCCTTGGCAACAAAACTCTGCCCCATCCTTGAGCGTCTATACTGTCTTACATAATGATGCCTCACCAGCTATCGCACAGCAAGCGAGTCTGTTCCAAATGCTTCAGAAGCAACTCCTCCTTCCTTTGTATAATCCCAGATTTAGTGAGGATCGCTTGTGTCAACCGGTGCAGCCTCCTCACAAGATCACTCACACCAGTCAGTCAAAGTCAGATCATTGATTTCTATGAGGCAGTTTGCAGGAAGGACAAAGAAAGTGTCTGGACACAGCCACACACCACTGACCTGGTGTAGACTGTGACAGCATAATAGACCCCTTTGTTCTCCTCTATTAGAGATGCTTATTGCCATGATCTATTTTCATTCAGTTAGGCAATTTAGATTCTTATGCAGCCTTGGTATACCAGTCATTTTGTAAAGGTTAGCAGCTGAGCTATAGCCCTGCGACTGGGGTCAATACAGCAGGTCTGGCTCGTTCCATCTTCGCTGTCTGTCTGCGGCTGCAGCCTCTCTGCCTTGATGACTCACACACGAGGTGAGAGCAGGAAAAATGTGCTTCTACTGCCCCCTTGTGGATACTGCAGCTGTAGAACCCAATTACAAAGTCACTTCTACTTTTAAAACACTCTGACATTCAGATTCCACTGTTAAACATTTCCCAACAGGAAAGTTAAATCCAAGCTGTAAGCTTCCCTTGTAATTATTAATTATTAGTATTAAACATAAATATTAACCACTTTGAAATGATAACTGGTAACTGGTTCAATATTAATGGCACAGACTGTAAACTGATTCCGTTGAATGGCATGTATATCTTGTGCATATCTTATGAGGCACACTTACAGTGATGCTGTTTTGTAGCACTGTAATATTATACGATATTACACTGGTCAGGCTTGCCTGTATTGTTAATATCATTTCCTGTTTAATCACCCTCCTTCATAGTTCTCATTGACCCAGAGTCCATTAGTCCTTGCAATTGTTTAACTGAATGAATGATGTAAAATGCCCCCCACCCACCCACCCACACACAAACACCGCCCTCACACTAACCCACCATGCACACACCATGCAATAGACAGTGTTCCAGCACTTCCTCAGTCTCAAGATTTCAACACCGGTCCAACCCAGACACCTGGGTATATAGTGCAAACAGCATGTGTGAAAGAGACAGAGAGAGAGGAAGAAAACGAAAATGAAAGTGATTTTGTGTGTGAGTGTGTGTGTGTGTGTGTGTGTGTGTGTGTGCGTGCGTGCGTGTGTGTGCGCGCGGGTGCGTGAAGTGCTTTTATTCCAAAAGCTGTGACACCGAACTGTCAGTGAAAGCCCAGAGGTGCTGACAGGCAGCACACACACATATACACACGCACAGACACAGACTCGCACACACTCAGACACACATACTCACTCACACTGCTGTAATTGAAAGCTGTCACTTTGCGATTTTCTCCTCCACAGGGATTTATACTGGCTGGCTGAAGCTCCAGGACTTCACTCGTCTCTTCTCTTTGATATTGCTCCTCACCTCTAGATTAAGCATTGACTCTCTCTCTCTCGCCCACTCCCCCTCTCTCACTCTCTCTCTCTTTCTCTCTCTCTCTCTCTCTCTTCCTACACCAATACTGTAACTCTCCCTTTCATACTTGTCTCTTGCAACACACACACAAGGAGAAATGACTATATTTTAGAATTCCAGAGGTGAAAAACAACTTACGGGTAGCACTCAACTTCTACTGGCTCATAAATAGGACTAGTGACTACTACCATGAATCAAATTTATTCTTCAATTCCACAGTGACAGCATTGGTCTAATTGGCCACAGTCCTCCCTCGACTAGGCCAGGCTGTTGTGTTTGCTGCAGCTTGGAAACGGTTGCAGTTGAACTAATGGTGAGGTCGAGCCATCCAAAGCGGAATAATTTATGTTCGCCACTTCATAAGTCCCCGCATTTTCTGATGTCTAAAAAGTCTAAAGCCCCTCTCTCTCTTTCTCTCTCTTTCACTTTCTCTGCTATGACTAAACACTGAAATTCATTCATTATGGATTAAGCCCTAAATTAGGTTAGCACATATTTAATCATTCATGTGGGCTCTCTTCTTTGACTGGCCTGCTGAATCATTAATTAGGAGTTTTGGAGATGCTAATTTGTTCTATGATCTGCATGAACATCTGAAAGTTGGATGAACTGATGCCTGTTTTTTGATGTTCCGTACCTGCACATGAGGAGTTTTCTTCAGCATTTGTTGTCAAGGACTGAGCATACCTCTCTGAATAATGCACGCCACCAAGGACTGTGCTGGTGGAGGTGTCCCACCTACACACATCAAAGTTCAAAATAAGATTTCTTAATATCAACATCCCAAGCATTTCATGTTAGATACAATATACACAAGAAGGGATGGGTGATCCAGTATGAGCTAGAATCATAGCAATTTGTCTTATGTGACCAAACCAGCAGGGGTTTTACGCCAGAAATGACCAGCTAAAGCAAATTCCAACACACGTATACACACTTACATCCTGTTTACATCCTTCAAGGACCAAAGCCCTTATGCTAATAAAGCTGGAGTGCATGGAAAAGGTACTGAAGTGCATTTAATATTGATAGTGTAGATCATTCCTGAGCTATGAACATTACAGAGGCACAGGGCTTGTTGAGTTTCTAGCTTGGAAATATATATATATATATATATATATATATATATATATATATATATATATATATATAAAAACAAAAAAGAAGGCTGTTTTCTGACAAATAATTTCTTCAAACCACTCTGAATGAAACTTGTACTTTTGATGCACTTTCAGATGTACTCATGCACAGTTTAGAATCACCACACACACACACACACACCTGTGCAATACAATATGAGCACACAGCACTCACAGAATGTCAACAAGGAAGGCAAACTGTGCTACAGCATGGAGCACTTCCTTTCTGTGTTTCAGGTTCAACAGTCCAGCATTTGGGAATACAGCCCAGACAGCATGTGGGAAGAGAGAAAGAGAGACAAAATAAGAGAGACGTCTAAATGCATGTTGCTATTTTAATTTTCTTTGCATGTGCTCTGAAAAAGGAGATACTGTTATTATTTTTTTTATTATTATTTATCTGTCACTACATTGGTAAAGTCTCTCATCCTGAGCACAAACTGAAAGTAGACAGCTTTTTCACAGTTACCCTTTAAAATCCCACATGTGCACCTTTAGCTCACAATGGGGCTGCTATATGGCCAAATTTCTCAAGACCTGACAAAATGACAGGCCATTTTTAATCAACCAAAATAATTCATATGATTCATATGATAATTCATATGATTTTTTTTAAATACTGGACTAAAAGTGGCACAAAAGACAGACAGAGAGAAAGAGGTGGTCTTAAACATGTTATCCTGCATTATGATGAAATGTATGAAGTCACTCAACACACATACAGGTTCAAAGATCACATATAAAATTCTTTATTTTTCATCAAAGATGTAGAAGACCTAACCCACTGGCATCGCCTAACTGTGAGACGAAAACTTACAGAAGTTGGATTACCTCACCTAACCAGCAGGGGGAGTTCTTCTGGAGCCAAAGTCCAAAACAAAACAGTTACATGTACCGGAGTGGGAGAATACATTCACAATTATGTGCATTTTTTTAGAAGAAAAAAAAAAAAAACATCTGAAGAAAAAGTTGAGAGACAAAAATGAAATGTTAAAGGTGCTTTGTAGAGATTTCTAAATTCCAAGGTGGACTTTATCTTCCTTTTGGACCTAATCTTCAGAATCACAATGAATGCACTGCCTGTAGAGTCAAATTTCATTTTAAATTTATTGATTTCTATTGCAAGCAGGCAATAGCAGGCAAAAACAAGTGTTTGTAATTAATCAACAGTCAGCATGTATTTAAATATGTCATGAACATGCTGGCCTATGTTGCCTGCATTTTTTCTTGTTCTTGCTGGCAGCAAATCCAAATGGGGACCCACATGGCTGATGTGAGGAAGACATGGTTGGGTCAGTGTTGCTGTCCATCTGTTAAACTCAGTCCACAATATTTTCCCTACATAAGGTGGACCCTGAGTGCCTGTATTATATGCAAACACTTAAGGTCCACCTTATGTAGTACAGTGCATTAATCTCCCTTCCAATGCACATACCACACACACGTACATACGGATTAGATTAGATTTGGTTACCAGAAGGCTTGTGTTGTAGCACATAGCTCCCTCTAGGTAGCATTTACACCTAGTCAAATCAGCTGAACTGGAAGCCTTGCACAAGAAAACCAGATGCCATACAGATCAATCAGGTTAGGGAAATTGCTCTTGGTTATATTTCCAGTCCAAACACAGTGTTTTGTTGTAACTGATGTTTTCAAAAAGCTCTTGCACAGTATGTTTGATCAACTGAAGATCTTAAAAGTAGACTGGTTCTGATGTCACCTAAAAAACTGGCTGACGGATGAATAGGTTGATTGGCTGACTGCCTCCTCCTCATCCTCCTCATTCTGCATTCTCATACAGAGAATGCAGAATCACTGTACAGCTCATAGCCTCTCACACACCACATGACACACTGTGCACCTATTTAGCAGCACTATTCATGCTGCCTGCACACAGCCTGTAGACACAGCCTGCGTTAACTGTCTGTCACCAGTTTTCAAGTCAATTCATATTCATTTTAAAACAGACAAAAAAAACCCTGCAGATATGACCTTTCCCAAAATGAAAAGGTACAAAACGTCAAGTAAGTAATCTAACTTCTGACTATACAAAGAATATACACTAATCTACACATAATACAAAAGTAATGTCAATAAAAAATAAATCTAAACAGAATTTCATTGTAGAAATGTAAAATACATGCAATGAAATTAAGCAAGAACAAAATAATTAGCAGTGAGAGAGAGATAACTATACTATAGTACTATAGTACTATATTACGATATTAGACTCTATTATTGAACCTATTTCCCTTTATGGTTGCGAGGTCTGGGGTCCAGTCGCCAACCAAGATTTTACAAAATGAGACAAACACCAAATTGAGACTCTGTATGCAGAATTCTGCAAATCTATTCTCTGTGTCCAATGGGAAAACCCCAAATAATGCATGTTGTGCAGAGTTAGGACAATACCCACTAATTATTAAGATTCAAAAGAGAGCATTTAAATTTTAGAACCACCTTATGGAAAGTGACCCTGACACACTCCATAACAAAGCCTTCACGTACAAAGAGTCCCGAGACAGAAGCCCCCTCAGCCAACTGGCTCAGGGACTTGGCTCACAAAGACAAGCAGAGCCCTGAGACAGGAACTACTTGGCTAAGCCAAATTATAAGAAAACAAAAAAGGAAACTATTTGACACATTGGAAACAATCAATTAAAAACCAAACTGGGATGCTAAGCAGAGAATACTCAGTGGCAGATTCCCTGACCAGTGTAACCAATCCAAAACTAAGGAAATCCCAGACCATGCACACAGATCAAACCACCCACAAAGAGTTCAAAAACATGGCTATTGACAAGAAACTGCCATATCTGCTGGGTCAAGTACCACCGTGTGAAAACCCAGCAGCAGGATTTGAGAGCTGCTGTGAGCGACAAAGGACGTCCAGTAGAAGACAACCACAATGATGACCGTCAGTTTGATCTCTGTACATAGACTCACTCACTCTACATGCATTAAAAAAGGTTGCAATGTTTGTATAGTTACCACTTATTTGTATTTATATACATTTTGTCATTAAAAAAATGCATTTTTTTATTTAAATATTTTTCTGTTTAGATATTATTATTATATTATTATTATTATTATTATTGTTATTATTATTATTTGCATATAGAATTCTAAGAGCAATTCCATCGTTTAATATTCACTTTTTTTATTTGACAATGTAAACGTCTGTTTCTATGACAATAAAGCGTTTTGAATTGAATTGAATTGAATTGAATTGAATTGAATTGAATTGAATTGAATTGGATTGAACTGAGAGAGGGAGAGAGAAATTATTTTATTTTATTTTATTTTATTTTTATTTTTATTTTTATTGTCATTATCACTGCTATTTGCTTTGGCAATATAAGCACTGCCTTGTCATGCCAATAAAGCTATTTAAATTGAAATTGAGAGAGAGAGAGAGAGAGAGAGAGAGCGAGAGAGAGAGAGAGCGAGAGCAAGAGAGTGACGTCACCACGCTGAAGGCTCAACAGTCGAAATCCGAAAAATCGAGCGTACAGCGGAAGTGCAGTCTGACAAAATGAGCTAGCAAGATGTCTCAAGTTAGTTAGCTAAGCGTTAGCCACATACATCGTCTAACAACAAAACAGAACAGCAAGGAAGAATATATTTTTCCTGGTGTGCACCGAGCGAGTTCAGGATTTCCTCCAAGACTAACCCACCAGCTTATCAAGAGAACAGGAGTGCTGTCTCGGAGTCAGGTAGTAGATAGTTGTTAGCTAAGCTAAACAAATTGGCAAGCTAACGTCCCATGTTTTAAAACTTGTGACGCTACATTTGTATCTCACGTTGCTACCAAAACACCCCGCCTTGTAGGGTAAAGTTAAGTCAGATTATGTAGATCATATAAACCAGCTCTATTTCATGATTTTGGTACAGTAATCTGTATTGTAACGTAAGCCGACTTGCTCTTAGATAAGTTACACAGATGGCAGTGATAGCCTAGCTGCTATACTAGCTATCGTTACTTCATTTGTTTTGGATTTTATTTTTTTCAAAATAATGATTTCCTCTGTATGTGATATCAGTCAGCACATTACGATGGTACATGTTCTGAGTATATATCACATCCTCTGTTTACTTCATGTATTAATTTTGACTCTAGTTGACATTCAAACGTTAATCTGTTGAAAACCTCAAAGCTTCATGATTTAAACGAAACGTTGAAGCTGATTTGTGTGGTGTGATTTGATAAACTGCTGGGCTGTCAGAAAGACTGTTTTTTGAGGAAAGGTAGTGAAAAATAAAATGACTGGAAAACTGTTCCAAATATTGCTATTCTTTGATTTTGGTGTAGTGTGGTTAATGTTGTTTTTCTGTACACTCTGTGCCATCAGTCAGGATGGATCCAGCTCTACTGAGGGAGAGGGAGCTTTTTAAGAAGAGAGCTTTGTCTACCCCAGCTGTAGAGAAGAGACCAGCTGCCTCAGACTCTGGTTCACACAAGAAGAAGAAGGCCAAAGTCGACAAGGAGGGATCTTCAGGATCCAAACACACTACTGGTAAGAGTAGCAGACTCTCCATCTGACTGTTGCGATGAAGAGCTTCTCCCTGATCTTGAAAATGGCTAGTGTTTGGGTGGATGAGTTGGTACTGGTCACCAGTGGATAGCTGACCATTGTAACAGGAGTTGTACTGCCTACTTTTGCTGCATAATATTAAGTTGCCAACTACTTACTTACCTTAGATATTAAAAAAAAAAAAAAAAAAAAAAAAAAAAAACAGGAGCACTAATGACATTGCCGTTACTGTGACCATCACCAAATTTAAAGTGTGAAGTTGTAATTGAAACAAAAGCTGTTGTGTGAAAATGGGAAATGTGCTGTGCTTGATAAATATTTGCATTGTAATGACTGTGTCAGAAACTCTGATGTTAATAACTTTGTTATGCTGTTGATGAGGATATTTTTTGGCCAAGATAAACTTGAGACGCCACAACCAGAGAAGTGGACGTACTCCAGTGCTACAAGTGACAGTCTAAAAAGATTTTGTACAAATGAAGGACATATTGAAGGTCATGTTAAAATTTCAGAGTTTTTGTCTATTACTTTTACTTATATTTTAAATCAAATGAAAATTCCATATGTATTAAACAACATTGAGTTTAATAATTCTCACTGACCAGGCATATGATTTTGGGTTTCCTGGCTCAGATGAGGGTTTCCTGATACTGATACTGTTACTAATAAACCCTCACACAGGACTACATCCAGGCCACATGCTATTTCAATGCATCATACAGCTTCCATTGTATCTCTCATTTCATTCCGGAAGAAAAATCCAAAACTTCATTACATAATTACGTGACCATTTATTAGGCATGTTGTGTTAAGGCATATGAAATCATACAGTGTGCTCAATACGATGTGGCAAATTACATCACTGTGCAGCATCCAAGTGTCACTTATCATAAGATAATGCTAAACATGTAGACAGCATTGGCAAACAATTTGTGACAGAACAGAGAAAAAACAGGCTTTGTTCAAACCAATGATGATGTACAGCTAAGCTTGATCAGCTTATTTGTTGTTTATCAAGCCTAGTATTTCAACTCTGATATGGTGTAACTGCAAATCCTTACTTATAATAGAGCAGAACTTCCCATCTGTGGACAGCATTTTACCTTGTCACATAAAAGCTCTTACAGCAAATCACAATTATGTGCAGACCTGATCAAGGCGTATTTTGATTGATCACTACCAGCTACATCATGCCCTATCAATCCCAATTTATTTATTTGCTTATTTTCCCCCCTCCACTTCACTGATGCCAGTTATCTAAAAAATTGTATGTGCTGTAAACAGGCTCCCCACCACCATGTGTGGTAGTGAGGTTCATGGTGATGAAGGAGATGAGTCACACCATCATAACTGCAGTGGAATTATTTTAAACTGCAGACAGAAAGCAGCTCAACAGCCATGTGTAATACTTTCAATGCAAGTAATTTGAGGGATGTCAGCAGCAGTGCTGCTTTCAATGACAATGTTAGAGAAAGGCATTTATAGTTTTTGAACATAGTAACAGTGACAAAGATTAGTAAGGATTAAAGAAATGCAGTGATGCTCTAGGCTAGTTATTTGTGCAGTTTGTGCATTTTAGCATTAAACAAACAGATTAGATTAGAGTGCTGCTCTCAGTACGCATCTATGTTAATTGTTTAAAAAAATAATGACAAATGTCAGATTGGCACCTGGTCAATGCAGGTACTCACTAGATGGCTAGGATCTGAGACCAAAAAATAATGATTGGGCCATCCTTTCTCTATTCTTATTCATGTTGTTGTTGTTGTTGTTGTTTTGGCCTTTTGGTTTATTTCGAGGGCAAAAAAAATTGAAAGCAACTAAATTCTGTTACAGTTTGATATTTGGTATCTCTTAATTGGTGGAATGAGCCGCCAACCACCAGAATACAGCATATATTCCGCCACAATTTTTGTTATCTTTAAGCACTGCCTTTCTGTGCTCATCAAGCCAGATTTTTGGGGTTTGTATTTCTTGGTTCGCGTAGGTAGGTGTTCTATTGTAAAAGATGGCTTTTGGGGTCTACTTTGTATGTTTTTTGACGTGGTGGTGACTGTGGAGGTGTGAAGATATCCTCCTAACTGAGATGAAGACCCAGTTAGGCTTACTCCAAATCACAGAGGAAAAAAAATGTCCCCCTCTTATTTACATTCTTTTATTAATCTGTCTTGTCCATTTCCCTCACTCCTCTATATGGTCTCTCAGCTGTGAACAACAGGAGCACTGGTAGCCAGTTAAAAGTTCTGTTCATAGGGGGGTCATAATCAAAGCTGTGGTATTGGCCAGTTCAGCATTGAAACCCTGCATCCTCCTCTTCCCACTTTTCCTCATCTTCATCTCTGCTCCCTATACCACCTCAGTGTGGGATTCTGGTGCCCGGCGCAGGCTGCTCATCAGCTTGCTGAAGCCTCCTGGCCCCTCCTCCTGTAGCTGGCGATGGGTCTTTCCCTTGGCACAGCACCCACAGTCCAAGAGCTCGTAGAGCACAGCCAAGGCAGCCAGAGATAGTACAGTAAGGATGAAGAGGAGGAGGATGATGAAACAGGCCACATTCCAGCCATCATGGAAGGGATACACTTCCTGGACCTGCAAGGAAACTCGGGAGAGAGGGGCTGCCTCTGGGTGCAATGGGAGACCACTAGGGAACATGGTAGTAGTGATGTTGGCCATGATATCTGGTTGCAGTTAGTACAGATAAAGAGAAAGACAGAATGTTAATATCTGCAGAGCTGACAATATCTGGTTTTTGGTGCAGCACTAAGTGATGATAACAGGGGTAGTTGTTTAATTGTTTAGACCATACTGATTAGGACTCATATTGTTTGAATGTAAAAATATGTTTTTCAGCCTGATTTGTTGGGTTCTTATATTGCAACAATTTTATTGCATTCACCCCCCAAAAAACAATAACAAACAAACAAAAAAAGTATTACATTGAAAAAAGAGCACAACATCACCTTGAACATTGAAGGAGGGATGTGTATTTAGGGGTCCAAACAGCAAAGCTACCATAGCCCTATCTTTTTGTTCTCTTTCTGTATTTCTTCCTATTTTTCTCCCCTAAAGTTTTTGGGCAGTGAAAACCAGAAAACATGAAAATTGTCAGGTGGATTGCACATCTCACTTCTCAGGCACATAAACACACCTACTGACCTCAAGGTGGCACTGCAGTAATCAAGTTTATGCTTTCAGAATTATTTTAAACAGCTTGGCCCAGCATCAAAACTCTTTGATCATTTAATCTCCAAAGTTATCTGCATCTCACTTTCTCTTGATTTTCTCAAAATCCTATTTTTGACATCGCAAAAAAAAATGTGCCCTGGTGTGAAGGTTCTGAAAGCAAACTGTAAACCCACTACGGCTGTATTCACATTGAATCTGGGGTTATTTATTTGTGCTCTACAACTTAACCACTGTGAAACAATCAGAAAATAACTTAATTTCTCTGATTCACTGGTTTTGTTCTTGCTACCGCTGGTCCCTCGCTTCATACTCTAGCATGCTTGACCACCGCAGCTTTGTCACTCTCTCTCTCTCTCTCTCTCTCTCCCTGCCCCCTCTCTCTCTCTCTCTCTCTCTCTCTCCCTCTCTCTCTCTCTGCCTTTCTCTCACTTCTGTGACCAGGTCACTCGTGTGCTGTACCTGGACCAGACGATCATGCAAAGAAATCAGTCTTGAGCTGTTGTCAGCTCGTCAAGTCAGACAAAACTACGCAGGACTGTTACTTCTAAAATAAAAGCACTCAAACCAAGCTGTCAAATTAGATGAAACTAAATGGGGGGACTCTTCCAGTGTATTTAGAAATCAAAGTACCGAAACCTTTGCGGATGTTATGCATGAAACAGAAACTTCTTATATCCAGCTGTTGATGTATTCTATTTCACTCTTTGACTTTCTCTGGCTCTCTTTCACATTGTGTAAAATGTTCTGTAGCTGAGAATTTGATCTTGGCTGGTGCTTGAGCAGTGAGATTCATCAAACATGCTATTCTCTGACTGAAATGAAAGTTTACAGCCATTGTCAGACTACTCGGGGCTACCAGTTATCAAGACAAAATTAACAAAAATGTGAGAAGGCATGTGACAAACCATGCCTTCAGTGGCTCACAGTGCAAGTCACCTCACCTGAAGATAGAAACGTCCTGGGTTCAAGTCCTCCTTCAGTACTATCAGTTTTATCTCACCCAGTTTTCGAGCTTTTTAACCAGTCTATTTGTGGGTTGACACTGATTTGAAATTCTGAGAGACCCTAGGCGTTCTCCACTGAAGCTTACAATCATATATTTCAGAATTCATAAACTCTTCAATAAGCATCAGAGCTCATAAGTTCTCAAGCTGCAAGGAACCTGCTCATTGCCCCTTGTGGCTATCTGTTTAATTATTTTCACAGATCATGTGCCTAAATTTAATTTTTAATTGCAGTTTAAAGTGCTGTTTAGAAGAATGACTTAAGTAAATCCCAGAGTCTCAGCACAGCAGGGGAACACATTCCCTCAGAGAAAAAAAATGTGTCTCACTGGGAAAAGGTCAGGATTAGTCTTAGCTCATGCTGTATTGCTATCTTATATTGTGCTGTAATTTAATTGTTCTGTTTAGTTGTTTTGTTCTGCTTTGGTAACACTACATCAGTGCTAAAAATATAGGTTCTTGCATTATAAAATTATAAGTTCTTATGCATTATTTACAAACAATATATGCTAACCTAGACCTGTCATTCCAGATAGGGTTTTAGTGCATGGGAAAATAATGCAAAATGCAACAAGAGGCTATGAAGAGGTTCCACCAGCTCAGAACAAAAATAGACTTAAAAGCCTGGCTGAATAGGACAGTTGCACACTGCAATATAACATTGTTCCTTTGTTTGATTTGCAACTGTAAGGTCTTAACCACACTTAACAAAATCCTTGTGGTTAAGGTTTTGCAAATTAAGCATGGGAGTTAAAAGATCTTTTGCAATGTGCACATTGTCAAACCATTTTCCTCTCAGCTATCCTTTAACACTTTCAGCCCACGCCTGTCAGTTTTCCTCCTCTGTAAGCAGCATGCTACTATCCATGCCAACATAGGCACACGCACATGCACATATGCATAAACACACACACATACTCGCTCTCACCCTTCAATATCACAGTCAAACATTCAGACATAGGGGCTGCTGACCCCGTTCGCCTGAGTGAATTGTAGAGAGAAGAGGAGGAAGATGGTGAGCAAGCGAGAGGAAGGGGTAATGGATTAGCTCTTAAGTGCTTGTCCTCAGACAAAGCGAATTCTGAAAAGGTCTCACTGTTTTCCTGTTTTACTTACAATGCTAGCTAATATCAGCATGTGCGTTGTAGCAGATTTAACGACTTTTCAACTATGGTGTGTGTATGTGTGTTAATGTGGGAGAGTGTTTTAGGTCAAATGCCAAGATAAGTGATATAGTGCCCTTTGTATCATGGTAACTGGGCTATCCATTTCGCCTTGCCCTGTGTAATTTGATACTAAGACTTTATGTGATGCCTTCAGTTGTCTCGAGGAGCATGAATGTTTTACCTCTGGACCAAAGCACCTAATTTCTACTGTCATGTTAAGACTGAACCTCAGGAAAACATATTCAGTTTTGTGCAAAGTGAAATCTACCAGACGTGGGATACAGTGTCCTTTGGATTCCAAAACACTGCTAACAAGCCTGATCCCAAAGAATAACAGTGGTTGTGTATTGTCTGATATCGTCAGTTTTATAATGAATCTTGACAGTTTAACTGTTAAACTTGTAATCATCCATCCTGTATGCACACATGAAGCTCTGTGAGTGCAGGGTTTTTATTGAAACAGTGTTTCAGTTACATATTTTCAGTGCGTTGTAGCCAGCATTGTGCATGCTGGCAACATGTTTCAGGTAGACACAGGCTAACTAAGCTGTCAAGTCAGAATTGAGCTAATGGAGAAACTTAAGATACAAAAGTATCAGTGACGTGTAGGAGGTCTCCCAGTTAACTAGTAATTTGGGTTATTGTAGCAGACAATCCACATCCATTTATGTGCAATATGTTGGTGCGTGTTTTGTGGGTTTGATCGTCATTCTCTTGATTTAACCTCGCTCCCCTTGTTGATATCTACCCATCCTAGACCCAGCCTATGATTTCAACTTCACATCAACCCATTGCCATGACAACAACCTCTTTTAGCCAGCCTAATCTGTCTCGCCTAGACTTGCCCCCACCCCCGTCTTCCCCCTCTGTTTCTCAGGGCATTTGCAGACACAACCACAGATTGGCTCCCTGCAGCATCCGTTATCTCAGCCTAAATGAAGCCCCACCCCAGCATCGCCTCTTAAGGTGCTAGAGGGCCAGATATTGCTCTCTCTGGCTGCACAGGGCTGCCTCCCACCACACACAGACACACTCCTAATGTTTCTGGCTTGCTCCTCACAGCTGTTTGTCCCTCACTGATTTCTCTAGAGAGCTGCAGTTTGCGTCCAGTCAGGCATTGCAAAAAATACAGACACACACACACACACACACACACACACACACGCACACGCACACACAAACACACACAAACAATTCTGATGCTTGGTATTCAAGCAAGAGAGCGCAGAAAAACACATCCATGTTTATTTAATCCAGTGGGTGTATGCTCAACCCTAGCCTCAGTATTGTAATTACAGTCATAAGATCTTTCGGCTTCCTACCTTGTTTGCTGTTATAGTATAAATAACAGTTCATGCATAATTGCTACATTTGGTGACGCCATGCCTTGCTGTTTAAAATTCCCCCTTAATGTTAAAGGAATCAGTCTGTTGGATTGACTGTGGATAGAAATTTATTATTTATCCTGTAAGTGCTAGATTATTAACCAAAAACCCACACAGTGCGACATATAATAGCTTATAGCCAGTAGCCTAAATCTATAGTGTGCATTCTCTTGTAATCTGTTGATCTCAAACATATATGCACACATTATTCTTAGGGACACATGATATTCTTAGGAACATACAGACTCACCTGTGTTTCTGAATTTGTTTCAAGAGGATGCGAGTCAAGAGATGCTCTTTCCTCTCTCTGTTGCTCCACCTATTGCTCTGTCTTCCACTCTCTCCCTCCTCCGCGCTTTCTCCCCAGTCTCCCAGTTTTCCTGTTTAGTCCTCTCATGCACTCGCTCTCTCTCTGCCACTCCTTGCAGCTCTTTACGTCTCAACCTAATACCACACCTTCGCTCTCCGTCATTGGCTATTTTCAAGACCTGCCCGTGCACCATTTGCTGACTACCCTTTCTTAATTTCAGTGTCCCTCCCCCTAACCAGTGCACAGCAACAGCATCTCCCGTTTGCATCATGAATCATTCATTAGTCAATGCCTGTGGGCATCTCTGATTGGCTGGTCCTCGGCCCAGACCTCAGACAGAATCTGCGGGTGGGGGCAGCATCATTATTGGACTCCAGCAGAGAGTGGGACCAGCTGGCAGGACGTCAAATCACTCTTAACAGATTACTCTCATATATTGCTCTTGTAATATTTTTAGGATGTTTTTGGTACATGAACTATTAATTTTTGTAATAGCTCACTGTATTTTTAGTGGATGTGTTGAAATTCATAATAAGCTTTATGCCAGTTGAATAAAGAAGAATGAACTCATGGCTGTAGGTGTGGTATTTGGATACAAGAGAAAATGAAAGAGAAACTAATTCAGTTTTTTTTTTTTTTTTTTTGTGATGGTTTTGATACAGAGCGATATGCAAACTCATGCATTGTTTGTGCTTTACTGATCGTTCAAAGATCAGTCTCAAAACTTGTAATGTATTCTGTCAGTAGAGTTCATCACTGTTTTGATTAAGCAATGTTCTTTCTCAACCTTTAACTAAAGTTTATTCTCTTTCTCCACAGAGTCGAGTAATGGCACCTTTAATCTCAAGGCTAGTTCTGGCTACAAGTTTGGCTGCCTGGCCAAGATAGTAAATTACATGAAGGTATGGCTCTAGAGACATATAGACTTATTGCTTTTGTCCCAGTGTCCTCAAGATCTCACAACAGCATGTTTGAATTGCTGCATTTTAAACTTGTCATCACGTGAACCACAAGCCAGGCAAAAGTTGGCTTTTTGTCTATTGTGTTAAACCAGTGATTAATTTGTGACTCCCGTGCAACATTTGGTCCTCAGACGTTCTGTTGGCATGTAAACAGCTTGTTTACCATTCTGTGCTCCTCAGAGAGGCCGCTAGGCCTTGTCACACCAGCTCTCTGACTCATCCATGCTGCAGAGCTCGCACCCATGTTGACAGATTTTCTTTGAATGTGTCTTTTTTGGCAGTCTGTTGAATATAGATAGTTTAGCAGTAGGCACAGAATCACAGTAGAGGACACTGGCAGAAAACACTGTAGAGACCATGTCACAAGTACTTGGGTTGAGAATTGCTCACATTTGAGGACCAAATGTAGTAAGGAGGCTTTTTTGCAGTTCTGTTTCCACATTCATTTCTATCCTACACTCTCTTAGACAAGGCACCAGAGGGGAGACACACACTTCCTAACCCTAGATGAGATTCTGGATGAGACCAAACTCCTGGATATTGGCATGAAGCAGAAACAGTGGCTTATGACTGAGGTGTGTTTGTATATGTGTGCGCATGTATGAAAGGAACAAGGAAAATAAAATTAAGTTGAATATCTTGTATTATGAAGATTATTGAAAAAAAATTACACATCTGCCCTGCTAATGTATCTCCACTTAAGTTCTCCACTAAGTTGGAACAGAATCGCTTGCTGAAATAATGTAGAATTCAGACAAGTAAAGTTGAGAGCTTTGGTGTTAATAATGAAATCACAGGCATATTGTGAGTGCGCTCATCTTCTGCTTGTGCACCAATAAACCAGTGACTGTAAACCTTACCTCCTCCCTCCTCCATCCTGCCTTGCGATTGCAGGCCCTGGCCAACAACCCAAAGATAGAGGTGCGGGATGGGAAGTATGCCTTTAAGCCCAAGTACCACCTGAAGGACAAGAAGGCTCTGCTGAGGTTGTTGGACAAACATGACCAGCTTGGTTTGGGAGGGGTGCTGCTGGACGACGTAGAAGAGGGGCTGCCCAACTCAGCCAAGGCCATTAAGGTAACATTAACATTAAAAACTTTGTATGTACCCAATCATATGTCTGTGTATAGATCATGAATCCAAGGGACACACGGTTTCACACCCTTTATGAGCAGTTAATTGGTACTTAATTTTTGTGTTAAGACAAGTGTGTTGGAACTGTAGAAGAGAAGAAAACTGTTACTTGGTGTGCTTTTTTCAATGTCATTTTAAAGGAGGGCAACCTCAGTTATTTTTCAAGGCTAAATAAAGGTTGAATAAATGGATGGATTTGGTTTTCCACAGGCTTTAGGGGATCAAATAATCTTTGTGACCAGACCAGACAAGAAGAAGGTCTTGTTCTACAATGATAAACACTCCCAGTTTGTGGTGGATGAAGGTAAGCATTATTGAGATTTCAGTAGCCCTCTTCTAACTATTTTTTATTGAAAACTGTGGCTCTGGATGATGGTCCTTGTCATAAACCACATACTTTGAAGAAAAATCTGCAAAGACTTGTTGCCTGAAACATTTGGTTCAGGGCTTGGGAGTACTTTGTCTTGCAATAGAACCGGAAATAATGACATTGAGTTATTATGCTGTGTAATTCTACTGACCAAATTTATGGTCAGAAGCAAACCATTCTTATTGAATTCAAAATGAGATCTGAAACAAGTTAGGGAATATTATTAGAAAATTTGTTTTTTGTACTTTAGATTACCATGTGCTTACATGCAGAATACTGTAATTGTATTACATAACGTGTTAAGGAATTAATAAGTTATTACATTATTTTTCATGCATATTGGCATGTTTCCACTGTTTGGATCATGCAATTTCATAGCTCTGGTCAAAACCTTGAGGTATCTCTGCATGCCAGTGTACCTGTTGCTTGATCAGTCTAATTCTGTTCACTCTTCTCGATAAACACTAGAGTTCCAGAAGCTGTGGAGGAGTGTTCCAGTGGATTCCATGGATGAAGAGAAGATTGAGGAGTACCTGAAGAAACAAGGCATCTCCTCCATGCAAGAAACAGGACCAAAGAAAGTGGTCAGTGTCTCCTCATGTCTCAGATGCTACTTGTTTTTCATTCTAACCCTTAACGTCTCTCTGCAAATTGTTAAAATAGGAGAAGATTGCCCAGAGTTAATGAACTTGAAATGATGGCTTTGAATTAAAAAATGTGATGCATATAGTAACTGTCATGCTTAGTTCATCATGCATCTAAGTAAGGGTTGGATTTCCTCCGTTACTCTCTGTAGTTACCAGTTCAAAAGAGAAAGAAGCCTGGTGGACAGAAGAAGAGACGCTTCAAGACCCACAACGACCATTTGGCAGGAGTGCTGGAGGACTATTCAGATGGTGTGCCTGCAAAGAAGTGAAATTCCTTTCCTTACTGCTCCCTACCCTGAGAGGAGTGATGCTGAAACTGTAGTCCAGAGGTCACTGGACATGGAGAACCTCACTTTGGATGTACAATACAATGGCATTTTATGGCTGTCTCAGTAGTGTCAATCAGCTGTCTTATTTTCCTTTCCTGCCACTCCTCTCAGTGATCATTGATCTTGTAGTGCATGGATTGCATAAAAATGGTCCAATGCAGTCCTGTCAAGGTGGTTTAGTGATCGATGGTAACAAAGATACTAGAGGAACGGGAACCAGTTAATTATGGAGAACACTGGATGTTCATGCCCAAACTACTATCATATAAAAGGGCCATTCATTGTACACCTAGCAAATTGCAAACGTAAGTGAAATGTGTAAATATTTTTTTTTCCTTTAAGGTTTACTGAGTCTAACGTGGACATTATGTGTGAAATAAGAGTGAAAGATTTGTATGGAAAGTTTCATTTAAAAGGACAGCAGACTTCATCTACTGGCAACTTTCTGTACTCTTCCATGATTGCTGCATAAGATAAACGCTTTTGTTACATATTGCATCATTCAACAGAAATGCAGTATATCCAGCATGGTACATGTACAATACTGTGCATAGAATTTCAAAATTACTTTCATACTTTTACTGCGACACCATGTCACAGCTGTTCTTTATACTGTAATTATGTCTACTCATTCTGGTCAAATTACACTATTGAACAGGATACCATGGCAGTGTGTGAAACTATGTTTACCTTGGAGAAACATCAAGTATATTGGATCAGCCAGTGTGACACCCTGCATTTACCCATTTCATATTTTCACCATCAAAGCAGTTTCATATTGTTGTTTTTTTTTTGTTTTGTTTTTTAAGAAATAGGGGCCTTGTCCAAAATGTCACAATAAAATGCACCATGTATTAAGTTCCAAATGAGAAGGGAACAAAAATACATGTTTAGTGTCACTTTTCCCATTTCAACATAAAGTTGAACATTGGAAAATATTCATCTGTGAGCATTTGCATCTGTGAGCATCAACATTCCTATAAAATAGTAGTCATAAAAATCAGTACTGCCATGACAACTCACTTGCTACAACATGAAATGCAACACCAACACATTTTCGAGGCTATTTAATTAGTCATAGAAAACAGTACAGTAAGATAGCGAGAAAGGGCATATCTGCTGTTCCTGGTTATAGTAGAAAATACTTTTAGTGGCAAAGGAGAAAAGGTACTGACAGCAAGCTACATTTTACATAATTATATACATTCATACTTCTCAGCTGTAAGCTTTTTTTTTTTTAAATATGGCAACTCCTGCCTTACTAACATGTCCATCTGTCATTCCTCATAAGCGTAAAGTTAGTTCTTAGTGTTTTGGCTGGCTTTGACGGTTTTCTTCAAATGATGGTAATTTGGTAGGATCTTCATCAGAAAGTCAAGCTGGAGAGTCTGGGGCTAAAGAAGATGAAAAGGACAAAGGCATTCAATACGGACACAAGAAGCTATTTGTAATTCTTTGTTTTGACCACCTTTTCAGACACTTCCTAAAATGTTTAACCGGTCTACTAGTGGGCTGTAATACAGTGAATTTAAAAGAGATTCGTGTGGAAAATGTTTCTGGTAACAGCAGCAAACTGGAATGTATTTCTAGGACAGACTGAGTATGGAAAAACACCGAAAATTAGACTAAAGATTTACCCATAATGCTGTTCCACTTTAATCATGGCACAGTTCCAAAAAAATGTCACAAAACATGTTTGAGCTCTGATTTGAATTCGGTATGTGATGTTTGTTATATGATCTCTTTCCATATTGCATGCTACAGCATACAGCAAAACAAAACAAAGACAAAACCCTGACTATCAAGATCACACGAGCAAAAAAAAAAAACAAAAAAAAACATAAACCAGGCTAAAGAAATGTTACAATACGGGACAGATTTGCAGTGATTTCGACCTGAAACCCATCATAAAGAACATTCAAATGCTTTGTAGAATGAGTATTGTATATTTAACATAAAATTATGCACAGCAGTTCTTAAGCAGCATCATTGCTCAGACACCACCAGGTTTTTACTGCAGTAACCCACTGACCATAATATGAGGTGTGACATAATGAGGTGGATTTTACTTTTGGTGACAATATTAAAGTAAGAAAAACACAAGCTTTAATAAACTAATAGATGTTCAGACTGAAAACAGAATGATGCTCATGACAGCAGAAAACACTGAAGAAAGTGTCATTCTTCAGTGTTTAACCCTTTCCATAACCGAGGGCCACCTATCTCCACTCAAACCTTCAACCATGTGTGCATCTCCAGTACGTACCTGAGGCCTCTCTGTCTGTACTCGTCTCATACATCCGGAGCCATAGATGACTGTGTTTTCTGGTATGACCTCACAGGTGTTGACCTGGCAGAAGGCCCCGATGATACAGCCACTGGTGAGGATCACATTCCTACCAACATCAGCTAAATAACAGAGCAGAGGACACATAAGATACAGGGACTGACACACACACACACACACAGTGGTTAACAGCACAGCTCATGAATACACTGTAACTTCTTCCTTCTCTCACTATGAGGTTTACACTTGTCTACACTTACACCTGCGCACATACAAAAACCCAAACAGGAAAACATCCCACCTTTAGATTCTATTACATTATTGTCTCCGATTTTCAAGGCTTGGGATACTATTATTAGCTGGTTAAGGGAAATTTTCTTTTTGAGAACTGTGGATCATCACATGATTAAATCACAATCTGACCACACAATTAGCTGAATTCATGCTCCCTCGCTTTTCAGGCTAGTCAAAAGGATACCGCATCCAACTTCAAACACGTTGTTGATACCAATGGTCATGGTCTTTGGTTCCACCCCTTCAGAGTCTGGCATGATGTTCTCAGGGTAACTGCTTGGCAGAATCAACAAGTGAGGTTGCTGTTAATATAATGCTAGGGAGGGTGATACACAGAGTGAGAGACTGCATTTCAAAAGGTGACTTAAGTAGAGAAGCACGTCCTGCATTCTAAAAAGGGGTCCTACATCACCTATTAATGATAAGAGCTTGCTCCTCTATCAAATTGCCCTCTCCAATCACTATGGGTCCTGCCTCTGCGATGATACGAGCTTTGGGGTGGACCACCGTCCTGGCACCTGGGAAAACAGAGACCATCTTAAAACCTGTTTAACTACCTGGATGTGAGACTTCACAGCTTTAGGATGGAGTGTGATGAGGCTTACTATAAAGATGCCAAAGGTTTTGTCAAGTCAGCATGCACAGTAAGCAACATTTAAATAGCATCTTACCAATGGTTACATCTCCTCTGATTTCACTTTCAACACAAACAACTGCTCCGGCAGCTATTTTGACACTGTAAAACCAAAAAAAACAATTAGCAAGAAACTGTTAGGATACGGCTCAAGATGTTTTAGCTAACTTCGCTAGCCAACATAGCCATTTCGCTAAGCTGTTTGAAGCATTACGACTGATTATTTGTATGTTTACGCATTCCTGCGCTGCGTGTTACAACGGCGATCAACATAAAAAATAATTAGATACCGGTAAGTCAAAAGACAGGTTACCTTTTTTGAACATTTTGTTTGTCAGCCATGGTGACACGATCAGGGAGGAGCACTTCACTCGACGATCGATTTCACAGCCTCCCCATCGCTTCGTGTGTGCGCATGCGTGAAATGTCAAAGCTTGTGTGATTTAAAGATGGATCACTCCCAACACTCCCTTCTCCTCTTCCACCTTTACACCAGGAAGCCGTTGCCATAGCAACTGTCTGGCTAGACGTACAGCTATTAACCGAATCAATGCTGTCTTTTTTTGTCAAAGGCTAATCTTGAACAAGTATATCCCGAAAAAATAATAAGTAAAAAAAATAAAATCAGCATTTCATAGATTGTGTACGCCTGCTTTGTTTAAAAGGCCCTGGGTGTTAAACGAAGACTCTAGTCATGTCATGATGGTTTCTGTCATACCCGGAAATAAGACGCAGAGATGTCCCCTCATTCCTTGATTGTTGCGCCAAATTAATCCTACGTAGTGTGATAAATGTATGAAATTGAGCATCGAACCATTGCTTGTGCCAAACATTTGGTGCATGCTTTAATGTCCATTATTGCTAACGTTATTCCGTCGTCCAGAAGCATTTCTAGATGGGATACGCTCGTAATTAAGTGCCCAAAGTGATCATTGCCATTAATTTAATTTTCACTTCGCGGATAGCCACACAAATACAATTCCCTGACTATTAATATGTCCGTGGAGACACGTTGTGTGGATCACAGTCCAGCCTCTGGGGCCGTGCAGTGGGTTATGTTTTGTACTTTGTCCCTTGTTGCTCCCACTACAATGTCAACACAAGGAGGGATCGGAAGTGGAATATGTAATGGCAAAGGGAAAAGTCAAAATAAAGAAAAAAACAAAAGGCACACCTCAGAGCGCGGGGGGGAGACAGGAGAAGGATAAAAGAATGGCACAACCAAAGAAATATCAGCTGTTTTCGCTTGCAGTCGTTGCACTGGTTGTGGCCATCGGCGTGGCACCGCTGACAGCTGAAATCTCTGCCTGTAAGTAAAGCCAACGGTCGCGGTGCTCCGCTCGGACGGACCGCATCGCGACGTGACTGTAGCCGAACTGCTACGAGCAGTGCTCAGCTGCCAGCCTGGCAAACGCTCAGTGGCACAGCACATTCATAAGAATTCACTTTTCATTCGTTTCAATCAGCTTCACAACGTTGAACTTTCACCGAGACATGGGACCTATTTAAATGTCGAACCGTTGAATCATATGATCGGCTAGCTAACGGCTAGATTAGCAGAACGGTAAATAACCATTAACGTCACTTTGAGGGAAACAGCCGAGTCCAAGAATGAACTTCAGGCGTTTGAACTTCCCTCCAGGGGGGTATTTTACGGATTAATTTAGCATGTGACTGCGGGGTTACAGTCTTCCCACTCAACCCTCACATGCCTTCCTCCTCCAGACTGTAGTTAGCTGGCTATAGCCTGCGGTCAGACTGGACACTTTCTTCTCTTTTATTCACGGTATCGATATAGGGAGCTAACGTTAGCTATTATCCAGAGTGAGATGAAGTAAATTAACACTGGACCAAGTTGTTTCGGTAAGTTGGTGCTTGCTAGCGACATAGTTGTAGCCTCTATGTGTTAGGTGATAAGCAAAACCCTCACGGTTGACTTGTAACATTTACGATAATATAGAAAAGCAGACATTATCCCAGGCGGGTGCACTTAGTTTATTTCCTAATCAGTGTAATATAAATTATAGTTCCTTAGCTTTATTAGAAATGATAATGACCACTCTAATTAGCAGTGTTTTTACTATTGGGTGTGGTCTGCTACAAAAAAGATGCAGAGATACTGTAGGCAGCGGTGTTGTTGTTTTTTTGTTTTGTTTTGTTTTTTCCCCAGTGTATTTCTTCTTTTTGTATCACTTGAACGCGTTTGCTAACTGCTTTGCATGCATGCATGCATTTCTCTTTCTAATTCCAGCTGGTCCCCATCATCATCATCATCACAAGTACACTGCCCTGAAGATGGATGTGGCGTCTCTGACTGTTAACAATGAGCTGGTCACTGATGTGGTGGTGTCCTGGAAGTCTGAACACTGCTACAAGGTAGACTCGCTCTCTCTTTCTCTCTCTTCCTACACTCACACACATATTAAATATTCTCCTCCAGTTGATTCTATAGGACCCTTAGTTGTTTTGGATGATGATGATGATGATGATGATGGTGATATGATTGCTGTTGTTTTGATAAGTGTTGCCCTGTATGTTAGTGTTTGTTCCAGCAGCTAGGGGTGGTGCCAGCGTGGCCAGGTCCTGGTGTGCCCAGTGCAGTAGACTTCACTGTGAACACACAGCATGGAATCACCCTCCAGGTCAACAGCTCTCCTAGCAGCGTGGATTTCTGCTCGTACGTCACTGAACATGAACACGCAGACATTCCTACACAAACCATACCTTGATTTTGGGAAAAAAAGAAAGTCAAATATTGTTTCACATTTTGTCTTTCATTGATGGGACATAGATATTGATTCTGTGTTGAATGACTGTGTTTTTGTCGGCCTTGCTGGCTTGCTGCCTGGTTAGCATACTGTCTCTAATGTGTAGGGTTCCATTCCACTTTGGGGAGCATGGAAACTATTCTTTGTGGGTGAAAAATCTGACCGATTCTGGAATAATCAGCTGCTCCATGGTGACTGACGCAGATCCTGTCAACAGCTACATACGTGAGTCACACACACGCTTAAACCCATATTAAACAGACATATGTACAGTGTTGTGATACATATTCACACTTAACACCGCCTGCAAAGAATATGCTGTGCTGTTTAAGCCATGTACCACTCTCTCTTTAAAGCGATCTTAACAGCTTTCCTCGTGTTTGCTGGACTGGCTGTAGTGTCAGCCATTGGAGGAACAATATTGAGGTAAACTCCCATTTCTTTTTATAAGCCTTAATAAAGCTGTGTTTTGTGAACTGACTGACTACTGTGGTGGTTCTAAATTTTATCCATACCACTTAATCCTTTTATGTATTTATTACTTTTTTAAGTCACATAAATCTGGAATGTTAAAAAACAAAGAAAGAAAGAAGAAAGTAACTGATTTCAAATCAGCCACTGAAATCAGTTATTACACTCAGTCAGTTTTAATGGTATTAATGTAATATTTGTGTTTAGCAGTGGTCTTAGCTATTACTGAACAACATTTTAATTTCTAATTCATGCCAGCACTGCACAGCAATTGAGAACTGCTGCTACAGTAGTATTTCTATATGTCCTGAGTGGAAACTGAGCATAAATGTATGAAACAGACTCTCATTATTGTTTAATTTATGTCTTGTGTAGGCTTGATGCAGTGAAGAGTATACTCTTCCGACTGGGCAGTTCCATGGAGACAGAGAGGCTGATCAACTCTGTGAGTGTTTCAGTGGGCTAAAGATTTGCATGGAAGGCATTCATATGACTGCATACCCTAGGACCTTATTTGTCACGGGTAGTTCTGTAACCACACCAACTATGATGTGTATTTATTAGAGTTGGACTAATGTATCAGTTTGCAGATACTGTATATCAGATTGATAAAGGCCTTTTATTAATTATCTTTATCAGTCAGTCAATATTATTCACTGCCAATGTGATGGAGATTCCTCCCTGAATACTGCTACATATAAACAGACATTTTATTTTCTGTTGTATTCGTTGATTTAATTGCTGGATTATGTTTTTTTGGAAGTTATTGAAGGATTAGTGTACCTCAGTGTTTTCCTTACCAATGAGTAGCTGGGGAGATTCACTCTGCCGTAAAGAGCTGCTAACCCACCTAAAAGAATTTGATTAGTCTCAGTTTACATGCTGTTTCAGAGGCTTTTCCATCCTGACAAGAATACAATTCTGAAGCGAGTACTTAATCTTTACAGCTTCATAGCTTCATGAAAAAAGTTAACTGTATTGAATAGCAATACAAAATAATAAGGATCATCTACTTTTGTCTGTAAATATTGGTCTTATTATCAACCTTCAAAAACTCATAAGCTAAATCTAACGTACTTTTTGCAAGGGACACCCACTGCCATGAGAAATTCTGTAACATGTTTTCATATAATTTGCCATAACTCATGACTAATGTGGTTTTGATTGATTTCTGTTGTACTTGAACATAGTTTTTAACCCGTAAGTTTTTCAATTCCAGAGGGTCCATGCACATATATGTATGTACATGCATTTGTGTTTCCAACAATGCAGTGCTGATACCTTACTTTGATTCTTCCATCATCCAGGAATTGGGCTCCCCAGGCAGGATAGTGGAGACAGTCACTGACAACATCCTCCCTCCCCTTCCCACCCCCAGCAAGAGACTACGGTCCCTGGACACATTCAGAGGGTAGGTCCCCCTCATCCCACTCTGTTCTCAGCTTTATTGGTCGTTCAAACAATGATATCAACTGGATTACAGCTCTTTGGGATTTATTAACTCAATTTCTTTGATCATGTGATTTACTGAGAGATTTAGGCAGCTGACTACTATGTTGGCATTCAAGAATTTGCCTGCACTGTAATGTTATCATGGATCTAATGCTAAAGGGGACACAGGATTTGGTTCTAGATATAGTAGCCTTGGTACGTTAAATGAACCATTAAATCACATTATATTTATCTTGATTTGTGAGTTGTTGTTTTGCGTAATGCTGCAAACCAGATGAATAAAGAAATGCCTTTGCTGTCTTCCTTCTCAGTATCTCCTTGGTCATTATGGTGTTTGTGAACTATGGAGGGGGGCGATACTGGTTCTTCAGACATGAGAGCTGGAATGGTGAGATCATGTTTATCTCTTTTTCATTTTCTTAATCGTGTTCCAAATATGCATTGTATCTATCTATCTATCTAACCTTACAGCCCTGGTCACACACAGCCTCAGTATCTTCAATACCTGTGCACATTTTGGATTTCAGAGATGTTGCGTTTGTAGTTGACAGATGATGAAACTGGAGTTTCCTGTCTGTTTTGTCAATTTACAGGCCTCACTGTTGCTGATCTGGTCTTCCCTTGGTAAGCACAGTTAAAGTTTTCTTCTACTGTTTTTCCCCCACAGCCTTAATTCAGAACTACTAGTAATTCAGTCTTTATTTCCACTTAGAAAATAAAAGCACCCCCCATGGAAAATGTGTAGAAAATTGCCTCTATGTAATAACGGTGGTATGGAATAAGAGTTAAAGAACCAAGGACTCATTCAAGCCCATTGCAAGCACACTGTGCAATCTGCACAGAAAATGGAGTGTTGTGTTTTGCTTCTATACAAACCCTACATTTTTCCACTGATGAGCAACTTTACTGAACTATAGGGATCCTTTGACTCCCTCTCTGTGCTGATTAACAGATGTGTGTCCATAGGGTTACATAGGGTTTATACTGTTACACTGTGCTTTGCTTTTGAGCATGTTTTTATTGTGTGTTGATTGTAAACTCTGACTGCAAACCAAATTTACTTTGACAGGCACTCAAGTTTTGACTTGAATTTAATAGTAAGTAGGTTTGGAACTAGATCTCTAACTAAAATGCTGTGCACCACTGAAATCAATCCCTGGGGAAACAGTGCTGTACCAAATAAATAAACCTTATCAGCTCCTTTGTGTTTTCAGGAAGGGTTTGAGTCAAGAAATGAAAAATATGGTGCCATCTTATCTCGTTTCCTCGCTCTCTTTCCCCTCATTTCATCCTCCCTTTTCCCATCACTTTTCTTTTTATCCCATTGTTCAACTTCTGCTCTCTCCCTCCCTCCAGGTTTGTGTTTATAATGGGGACGTCCATTGCCCTGTCAGTCAACTCTCTGTTGCGTGTAGGCACAAGTCGCTGCTCACTGCTGTGGAAAACTGTGTGGAGGAGTCTGCAGCTCTTTATCATAGGAGTCCTCATCATAAACCCTAACTATTGCCAGGGACCCTGTGAGTGTTGACCCGTGATTAGACATATCCATGTATCCATGTATGCAGATGCAAATATTGTATCTCCACTCATGACGAGCGCACACTCTTTTCTTGCTTGTGTATTCTTGCCTCCACGTATTCTCACACTCTGCATCCTCATCTACAGTATCTTGGTACAACCTGAGGATCCCAGGTGTGTTGCAGCGTCTGGCCTGGTCATACCTGGTTGTAGCCTGCCTGAATCTGTTGGTGGCCAGAGTTCACATGGACAACCTGCCATCAGTCAGTCATATCATCTATTTTACCCTCATCCTTTCATTTTTGGTGTAATGTTTTTTTGTGGTTAATTGGAATGGTAGCTAATTGAAGTAATATTTCCATACAGTGGCTATAGGAAACAAATGCATTCTAATGGTTTAACTGTTATCTCTGTTATGCTAAATATATTATGAAGGAAGTGAAAGGTCTGTGCAGTGTTTAGGGGCAGCTTATTGTGTGTCTTTATTTCCCAGAGTGCATGGTGGTACCCTGCCCGTGAGATCCTACTGTACTGGCCTGCCTGGCTATGTATGCTTCTCTTGGAAATGATCTGGCTCTGCCTCACATTCCTACTTCCTGTGCCAGGCTGCCCAACGTGAGTCAAACAGGACTGTGTGTATGTTTGCATTGTGTGTGTGTGTGTGTGTGTGTGTGTGTGTGTGTGTGTGTTTCTGTTTGTCTGTGTCTGTGTTTGTACATGTGCACTAGCATCTTTTCAATAAAAAGGAATTCCATACTGGCTAGTCATGAACCTTTGACACCAACACGTCCCGAGTTCGCTTTTTCAGCCTTAACCTTAACCTCTCACTTGTTGTCGACATCAAAAATGACTTTACAACACTCTGTGCAGTGGATACTTGGGTCCAGGTGGGATAGGGGACATGGGCCTGTATCCCAACTGCACTGGTGGAGCGGCTGGATACATCGACCGCTGGCTGCTGGGAGAAAGCCACATCTACCAGACCCCCTCTTCACGGGTTAGTGACCATCGAAATAACTGAAAACATAAGAGCTATAGACCCATTAACTCTTGTTATGGCATGATGTGCGGAGCTTGAACCTTAATTTGAACTTTCATTGGAAGTTTCTGTCCCATTCTCTCAGGTTATTTGATCGTCATCATCAATCTACTTATAATTTGTCTCTTAGATATCTCTAGGTCTTGCAACTAGAGAATATAGGCTTAGTTGAAACGTGTGAGCTCCTATTGCAGACATGTTGCAGCGAATAAGCAGTCTAAACAGGGTATGATGAAGTTACTCCAAAAAGCCATTGGAGACATTTGTAGGGGAGTTGACAGTAAATTGATAAGGTGTAAATTATTGTCTTTATCAAAATGTACACTGCATGGGCGCCCTGGTGTCTCACCTCGTAGAGCACTTACCACGTATCAAAGCTAACTTCTTCCTGCAACAGTCTGGATTCAAATGTGGCCCAAGCAAGTTGCTGCATGTCATTCCCTCTCTCTACCTTGCCTTTCTTGTCTCTCCCCACTGTCACTATCAGATAAAGTAGAAATGTTTAAAACATAATCTTAATAAAACAAAAAATGTACACAGCAAACACCTATTTAACTTCATTAATCGTAGTGTTGATATCGATGTGAAAGGCCACCAGCCAAAGATAACATTACCTTTTCCTTTGTTGCACTTCTTTGAAAAGCATCAGCACAGCACCGTCCTCATTCAGCAAATAATCCTGTCCCATACTATACTTAACGTCATGTGTAAATCTTTATAATCCCACCTGATCTGCAAGACTCAGGCAGTGGTGAACTTACCACCAATTTTTTAAGTGTGTGATGCTAGAGCTATTTCATCAAATCAGAACTAATTTTAAATATATGTACTTTGGAGTTTTTCATTTTACTATCAGTCCTCCTACAGAGACTACAAATAGCTTTTTAAGCAAAACAAAACATGTCAGATCACTGTTTCTCTGTTTTTCAATCCAGGTGATTTATGCAACTCATGTGCCATTTGACCCAGAGGGCGTTCTGGGCAGCATCAACTCCATCTTCATGACTTTCCTTGGATTACAGGTTTGTTATCTGTCTGGTCTCTGTCATTCCCTCTTTTCTGTCTCTTGTTCTTTCTTATATTGCTGATTTTGAGGAAACTGTCATCTAGGTCATTGGAATTATGAGACCAGAATTATTTGAGCTCTAATTTTGGTGTTCATTTTCGTTTTTGTAGGCAGGCTATATAATCTTACACTACAAAGATCTCCACTCAAAAATAATGTCCAGGTTCCTCATATGGGGTCTCATATTGGTAAGTAGATTATCTCATTAAATAACATCTTTGTAACACATGTGCAAATCTTTCTGTTGTTATTTGCGTTTATATTTAAAGAACGTGATCTGATGCATTTCAAAGTAGCATCTCAATCACAATGTTTGTGCCTTTAGATTTTTTTCAGGACATGAATTATGTACTTGTTGAATAGTAATGTCTGTTGTACCACGCAGGGAATCATATCAGCGGTTCTTACCAAATGTTCCAGAGACCAGGGCTTCATTCCTGTCAACAAGAACCTATGGTAAAGCTTCTCATGTTCTCATGTGTCTTTCAGATGGGACACCAAGCGCTTGCTGCTTGGTGCAGAGTGTACAAATGTTCACTAGATGCTCGGGGAAATTGGAGTAGCATAAGAAAATTGGTTTCCAAGAAGCAGGGAGAAGAGACATTCCTAGCTTATCTTATTAGTGTTATGTAATATAACATAAAAATAATCAGTGATCATAGATCGTTTATGTCCACTGCCATTTTAACTTACTTCTCCTGGAGTGTTTTTTTCCCCCAAAGTCTTTACACACTACAAACTGGTGTTATAGAATTAGGAAAATTTTGATTGTGTATCTTTTGTTTGGCCACAATGTTATAAATCTGTGTGCAGCACAATGCCCATGCTTAGTGACAGTACTAATGGGTTTTAAGAGCATAAGTGTTGAGGTACTGTGTCCTGTCTGGAAGTAGCTTTATGCAATAACTGTTTTTTTCTGGTGTATAATGCAAATGAGATCACTGGTAAACTCTTGCTGTAAAATAGAGGGCCACCAATTAGAATGTACAGATTTCCTCACATGCAGAGGTATCCTGTTACATTTCTATATATTAATATACTGTTACATTTTTGTAGTAGAATGTCTTAATGGTGCTGCACATCTGTCAATGTGACTTTTAGGTCTCTGTCCTATGTGACAACCCTGGCCTGTTTCGCTTTTGTGATGCTGGTCCTGGTCTACTATACAGTGGATGTGAAGAAGTGGTGGAGTGGAGCTCCATTCTATTACCCTGGTGAGCACTAAACTATTCCTGGGCGTTCACAAAGTACCATTTTAGAAGCGTGTATAAAACAACTTTAATGTTGCTGCACATGAGTGTTTATGACCTGCCACCGTCTAATTTGAAGGCTGGTGTCAGTCAGTCATGACCAATCAAATCACCTCTTCTCTTCCCTTTAAGTGCAGTGCTTTATATGGGATGGCAATCATTCAACCACAGCAACATGTGTATGTACATAGAATAAGCAAAAAATATATCACATTGGTCCTGCTTGAGGGGTTTATATTGAAACAAACTGGCCAACATGTCATCCAAAAAAGACAGAAACGCTTTCGAATAGGATCTGATCACATACTGCTGCTTGTTCATTGCTGTTGTACCCCCTGCTACACATTTCCTCCCACTTTGCCAAGTCCACAATGAGTCACCAAAATAACAAATAGGGGCAGGCGAGTAAGACACCTGTGTATGAAAATACAGTGCAAAGCCTCAACCATGCATTGTCTGAATATATATTTCTTTTGGGATAATGAGAAATAAACAAGTTACTACTTTTGTATGCTCAACATCTCAGACTTGTATTAGGCTGCTATTGTGTAAATACAATTACCATAAATGACATAAATGTAACACTTGACTTACCTTTTCATCTGTGTGCCCGTTTTCAGGGATGAACTCCATTCTCGTGTACGTGGGGCATGAAGTGTTTGAAGAGTATTTCCCCTTCCGTTGGCAAATGATCAACAGCCAATCCCACGCCGAGCACCTTACTCAGAACCTCGTGGCTACTTCCTGCTGGGTCTTCATCTCATACGTGCTCTACAGGAAGAAGATTTTCTGGAAGATTTAGAATTGGAGCCCTGCAGAGGAGTGGAGGACTATGTTTCACAAACACAGCTGGAATCATGTTTTGGAGATTTAGACATTTGCAAAACATCCAACAGGAGAATGTTTTGTTTTAATATTTTTGTTTGTGAGTTCTTTACTTTTAATGAGAACATCTTTTGTGGGTCATCTCTCTATATGACCCTAAATGTTAAAGGACTTTCTCCAAAGATTGTTACATTTGGAGCAGCTGACTACTGCCAAATATCTTAACATAACTCAGGAAGAATTGGCCTAGGAATGGTGTTAGAAGTTGTGAATTAAGAAGACATTGTTAATTTTTCTACCTGTAATAGACTTTTACATATCATTCCAAGGCTGAAAAGTCTTAAGTACAGACAGAATACAGTAGGCGTTTTGTATCTGACATGGTGCTCATATTGCATTTTGGGTAATGCAGGTAGGTGTGTGTGTGAGTATGTGGGTGTGGGCATTTTCTATTTGATCACACTACTAAAAACAGAAGATACAGGCATGTCCTTTTTCACATTTCAGCCTTGCCAGCCCAGTAATAATTCACCTCATTTTTTACCAAAGTATTAGTTATTTTTTTCCACATTAACATTTGCAATGTGCAATAGAAGTGCTGAAAATTTATATAATGTTACTGTACAGTCGGTAGAAGAAAAAAAGAGGATATCCTACAGCCGATGTCATTGTGATGTGTTGTCAATACACTTACCATTTAAATGTCATTTCCCGTGCTTTGCCAATAAATTTAAATGCCACATTTTATAAACTTTATATGCAAATTCATATGAACATTCTGTAGAATATACCAAGTATGTGAACAGCCTTGGACAAATAAAGCATCTGGTATGAGGAGTCTGATTTAATCATTTGGACAGAATTATGTAGGGTATTTACAATTTAGATATACTCTTTTTTTGTTAATATGTTTTTATTATGTATGGCAATATATCTGACCCTTATGTAAAGGGTTAGAGTTACATGCTACATGGCTTGGAGAGTGGGTCATGTATCAAATCATTTATATTTCCTTATTCAAGCTGATTTCTGATTTAAGTGTTTTCCAGCATCATGGCTTCAGCTCATGCTTCTTTGCATCCTCTGCCCAGTGTATGGAGGTGTTGAGTGTATTGCTCAACAAGGCGTGGGAATCGAGTTACAGTGCGGTGTCTTGTGAGAGAAAAAAAAAAGACAGGCAGGTTATGAGGGTATCACTTCATCTCGCGTGAACACGGTTCCATCTTCACTCATGTCTATTGTGAGAGTTTTCCTGCTCTCGCGCGACTTTGCAACTTTCCCACGCCTGTTGTTATGGCGTCTGCCCTCTGCCCGTCAACCCCCCCACCCCCTCCCTCCCCCTCTCTCTCTTCTCACCCCTTTACCCCGTCACACCTCCCCCTCTTTCTCTCCCTTCTTTTCCTTCCAGTCTGGTTCTTCTGTTGTGCCGTTGGCTTTGGTAAGGGGCTGGGGGAGGGATCTCGCGATTGTTGGACCTTTTTAGGGGGGAGAGTTAATGGAAGATGGCGCCCGTTGTGACGGGGTAAGTGTTGAAATTCAAAGCAAAATGAAGCTGAAATTGTTGAAAAGTTTTAGTTTGGTCGGTTTGCTGAGCCACTGTCATGTTGTTGCATTTTTTTGCAGAGTGTTTTTTGAGTGTTGATATCGTTGGCCGTGCCATCAACAAAGTGGCTCCACACTTAACTGTTTCATGCTACTTTGTCTGTGCCTCAGTGTTGGGCCAGTTGTTCTCAAAAAGTCGCCCCTCTTCTTCGCAGTATCACTTACTTTCTTTATCCTATCTGTCGACATGTACGCCAAAGTAACTAAGCGCATTTTATAAAGTAGTTTTATCAGCCTTTGCGTTTGACTTCATGGCTTGTATTTGTTTTGTTTCTTGTGATACATAAACGCTCAGGTCTGGAAAGTTAAGTAAAACAACAAAGTAACAACGTTAAGTCACTTCTCAGATTGTAACTGTTACATTGGAGCAGTGATTTCTAGAGTGGAGTCCAGGGATCACCATCGGGTCCATCTCCCACAAATAAAATGTAAAAAGTTAAACTATTATTTCACTGACAAGAGGTTATCACTGAGAAAGGATGTGAAATGATATTGTGCTCAGAGGTTTTGGGCTAACTGTGCCACTCTGCTGTTACCTTTCTTCATACAGTATAGCACAGTTTTGCAGCTTTATACTAAATCATATAATCATATCTAACAATAAAAGACAAAATCAGATTAGTGCCTGTCAAAAAAAAAAAAAAAAAAAAAAAATCAGTTCTGTGTTCTTATGTATATCTGTATTGATCCATTTTGAAAATGCTGAAGTAACCCTTCATTAGGATGTTTTCTTCTTCTTCTTCTTCTTCTTCTTATTATTATTATTATTAATTATTTGTTTTTTTGTCATACTTGTATTTGATCCTGGCATTTTAGGATGCATTTTGTAGTATGTTAAGCACCTTCCAGGCAGTGTGTTGTTTTGATGAGCTCATTTACATTTACTCATCACTGCACTGAAACCATGTGTAGACTATTTCCAAGTTGGTGTTTTGGTTTTACAGGAAGTTTGGTGAGCGACCTCAACCTCAGCGTTTGACAAGGTAAGACTAACCACAGGCAAAATCACGCAAAATGTCAAACCTTATTCACACGGGCCGTGAAATTGCTGCAGATTGCCGAGGGGAAATGACTCAAGTCTATCAAAGCAGATGTCGTTTCCATACTGGTAAGAAGTGTGCTGCGCTGTTGAAACGTTATCTTTTGTTTTTCCCCTAGGGAGGCTATGAGGAATTACTTGAAGGAGAAAGATGATCAAACAGTGCTCATACTACACGCAAAAGTTGCACAGAAGTCCTATGGCAATGAGAAAAGGTTGGATTGGGACTCTTATCGTCTGCATTCTTTGAATTGTGTGTGTTTGCTTGTGTGTTTTTGAGAGGCACTGAGAGGGAAATCTCTGCAGGTTCAAATAGATGCACAGGGCCTCCTTGTGTGTGTGTTCTGACCTCCACTTTTCTCAACCAGGTTTTTCTGCCCTCCACCATGTGTGTATCTGATGGGCAGTGGCTGGCAGAAGAAGTTAGAGAATATGGAGAGGGAGGGTTGCTCCGAGCAGGAGGCCCAGCCCTGTGCCTTCATTGGCATTGGCAACAGCGAGCAGGAGATGCAGCAGCTCAATCTGGAGGGGAAGGTGGGTACACAATTATCATATGGCAGACATATGTCTTATTTATTTATTTATTTTTTACTTTATTTTTACGGGAACAATGCACAGTTTAAAATAAATTGCACCAGAATTTACCTCAAGCTAATTTGCATCTGTTGTGTCAAGGCACATAAATACATCATACTCAACAATCACAATCACTGGGCATGCTATACAACACAGAAAACACAGTACAGTGTACATAAAAATAACAACAATAGCTGTTATACCAGATAAAAGCAAACCAATAGGCAATCATCTACAGCATACAAGATAAAATTAACCATAGAAGGCAATCAGTAGTGGTAACATCATTGAGTTGACACACAGACACACACACACACTTCCCGTTTTACTCACACTAAGGCCATATGAGTTATTTAAAAAAAAAAAAAAACAACTTGTGGCTTTCTGTCGAAAGCTTAAGACACCCACACATACACAACATAACCAACACATGAAATGTACGATTGAACTGCGTTCCTTTTCAGTTTGAACATATGCAACTGTGCTGTTGCAAAAATCTATTAAGTGCTGTCACACTCAAAACTAATATTTATGCATGTCCCCCCTGGTTTCTTTTTGCACATTTTAAGGTGATAATCTAGTTCTCAGTAGGGTTGGAGCAATTCATCCAAATTCAATACATTGCATAAAATGTGAGTTTGTGTCATAGGGCAGAAAAAATTATCACAATATTAGATGCTATAGTAATCACAAATGGGATGTTTTGTTGAGCACAATTTCACTGTCTTCATCTAAATATTATTTGCACTTTCCAATGACAATATTTTAAAAGTCTTTATATTCTAAAAAAGCTTGTATCATTTCTAGAAAGATTTTGGATTCAGAAATAAACATTATTCTGCACAGTCTTGTTTTTTTTTTTTGTTTTTTTTTGGTCACAGAACTTTTATTTAGTGCATCGTTTTGTGTTGTTATTAATTCCATATTGTGTATTGAATGGTTTTGTTAAATCGAGTGTATTGTTGCATCATTAGGTCTCCAAAAGAGAGGGGAGGCTGGTGAAAAAGGGACAAGAAAGTAAACAAAACCATTAACCTGCATGTTCTCCCCCGTTAGCATTTCTGCACAGCTAAAACGCTGTACATCAGCGACTCGGATAAAAGGAAACACTTCATGCTGTCTGTGAAGATGTTATATGGGAACAGCTCCGACATTGGAGTCTTCCTCAGCAAGAGGATCAAGGTCATCTCCAAGCCTTCCAAGAAGAAACAGTCCTTGAAGAATGCAGACTGTGAGTGGGAAGATGTGTGAAAACAAGCATGTACACATACAAACACACCCACCCACACACATACACATGTAGAGTACAGTTGTATGGTTTCACTGCACGCTCATATTTGGTTTTCCTGTGACAGAGATAAGTAAACAGTTTAACACTTTTTGTTCACAATAGATATACTTCCTTATTTTATCGTCTTGCCTCTCTCTCTTGCTCGCTCCAGTGTGTATAGCATCGGGGACTAAAGTGGCATTGTTTAACCGCCTGCGCTCCCAGACAGTCAGTACCAGGTATCTCCATGTGGAGGGGGGAAATTTCCACGCCAGCTCCCAACAGTGGGGGGCCTTCTACATCCACCTCTGTGAGTCACACATTCTTTCCTTGTTTTTTTTTTCTTTTATCATGACATTTTACTTATCTTCTTCCCCTGCACCATTTTGTTTTCCTTCTCTTCTCTCTCCGTCTAACAGCGGATTACTTTTATTAATCAGCAGTGGGAAACTCATCAGGCATTGTAAACTGATAGCTCTCCTTGTTAGCACACTTTTTCAGAATGGAACCACTCATCTTTTCACTTCCTTATTCAAAGCCTTTTATGTGTCAGCTTACCTTGACAGTTTGTTTCTAGCCGCCCTCCCTTTGATTCTCTGTGCTGCCTACAATTGTCTTACTTTAATTAATCCACCTCCTCCCACCAGCATGGATATGTTTTTATGCAGGATTATGTATATCCCTGTGAAATCTATAAATCTATGTATGTGCAGCAGCGATTCATGAAATCAAATGTATTTGGAACAGCAAACATTAAAGCACATCTAGTTCACCAAAGTCAAACTTATTGTCAGGCATCGTCATTCGATGAATACATTTCAGTATGTGAATTGTCCTGACTCATTTCCTGTTGCTAAAATTAATTGTCTACTCGTGTTTTAATGATTTTGTTTTCTTTTTGATTGACTTTTAACGGTGAGTCGCCACAACAGGAATGAATTACACTGACCAGGGACACATTTAAGATCTACATATGGGAATAGAAATAACATGTATGTGTTGCCTCTTTGTGTAGTGGATGATGATGAGTCTGAAGGAGAGGAGTTTGCTGTGAGAGATGGCTACATTCACTATGGCCAGACGGTCAAGTTGGTCTGCTCTGTTACTGGCATGGCCCTACCCAGACTGGTATGTATGTTTATGAGAGAGTGAGCACTGATGGAGCATGCGATTTTAAAGTGCATGTTTTTTTTGTTTTTTTTTTTTGTTTTTTTTTTAAGGTGTGTGTACACGCTGTGCCCTAGTGTTTTGTGTTACTGTGTATCATTTTGTACACATTTACACTGTGTAAATTTGCAGTGTCACATATTGTATTATGTCACTTTTGTATGTATTTGTGACGGGTGTTGTGATTGCCCCGATTCCCCAGATCATTCGTAAAGTGGACAAACAGACAGCATTGTTGGATGCAGATGACCCAGTGTCCCAGCTCCACAAGTGTGCCTTCTACCTGAAAGATACAGACAGAATGTATCTCTGTCTTTCACAAGAGAGGATCATCCAGTTCCAGGTCTACAAAAACACACACAAACACACTGACATAGCCTCTCTTTAACTCTGAATAGTGTTCAGTTTGGTTAATGGCGTCTTGGTGATTATATATTTGACTAAAATCTTACTTCTGCCACAGTTAGTTTTTAGCTACTTAAAAAAGAGGACATGTTGATTTTATTTTTTGATTGATCACCAAATGATTTAGTCTATTAAATATTAAGAACATGACAAATTACCAGACCCAAAATTAATATTTTAAAATTAGTGACTACAGCCAAACAGCCAAAGAAACATGATATTCATGTAATAAATGTGTGTATGTAATAAAATAAAATCAATAAAAGCAAGCAACCATTGCATATTTAAAGCTGTATCTAGCATCTGTTTGGTATATTTACTTGATAAATTATTAAAACGATTGATTACCAAAATTATAATCAATTTATTTTCTGTTGATCTACTGATCTCTTAATCAGCTAATCATTTCAGAGCTACCAGTTTGTGAACTTTTGTTACTTAACTGTGTGGCTAATCACGGCATATATGTAAATGGAATAGGATATAAACTATTAATAAAATTTAAAAGAAAAGAAAAGAAAAGAATCAAACAAATAAATAGGGTTGCTCACTTATGGCATAATCATTATCATGATTATTTTGGTCAATATTGAGATAGTGATTATTGAACAGAATTACTTATTGACTTTAGATGCACCATACATGTACTGAAGTTTTAATAAAAAGCTTGTCTTTTTAACAGGGAATTTCCTTCAGCTAAATAAAAACATGCCACAGCCTGACTGAGAGTGAGCCTGGGCTTTTTTACTGAGGAGCAAAAGTGCACCACTGAAAAAGAAAAGGGGCCTGCTGGATTTACAACACAAGACACAAAGACAGCTTCACTGCTGAATGGAACAACAACACAATAATTGTTTAATCTCAGTCATCTTGTTTTCCTAATCATCAGTGGCCAAAATCGCAATTGACAATAAAATTCTATGTGTCGTGCCCGGCCCTACAAATAAATGGTACTTTGTAAGATGCTGTAGGAGCCTAAGCCTTTGAAGTGGAGGCAATTACAAGAGCATCACCTCTCATGGTCTTTTCTGAAAGAGATCCTGTCAGTTTAGCTAAAAAGCAGTGCCTTTTCTCCTGGTAAACAAGCAAATACAGACTGAGAGCTGAGAGCTTTGGCTGCTGGATGTGTATGCTGTGATTTTTAATACCCAGTCTAGATATCTCTCTCTACCTCCTTTAGTGAGCTTTATGGTCCAGGACAAGAGATCCAACTCTAATCTGTGTTCCAGTCAGGAAACATTGGCAAGCTCTTAGTTCACACTGTGGTGTCTGAGGTTGGAGTTTCTCTGTCTTTAGATGTGGAATTGAGCAATTAAATCTATTTCTGACTTCCTCCAGGCCACACCATGCCCCAAAGAGACTAATAAGGAGATGATTAATGACGGGGCCTCCTGGACCATCATCAGCACTGACAAGGCAGAATACACCTTTTATGAGGGCATGGGCCCTGTCCCCACACCTGTCACACCTGTCCCTGTGGTGGAGAGTCTACAGGTACACATGCACACACACATACACACACACATAGCTCTCTCTGTGGAAAATGTGTTTGTAGCTGCACACATTAGGCACTTGACCATTCATTATCTCTTCCCCTGTATCTAGTTGAATGGTGGGGGAGATGTGGCTATGTTGGAGCTGACAGGACAGAACTTCACCCCTAACCTCAGAGTCTGGTTTGGAGATGTGGAGGCTGATACCATGTACAGGTATGGGAGTCTTTGTCTGTGTGTCTGTTGGGTAGGTCACATGAACTCATTCTTGTGTACCAAATCAACATCAGATTTTTGAAAACAATTCCAGTAGTGTTTTTATTATAAACATTGCACAAAAAGTAAGGAAATTTGTGTTTGGTAGATTATTTGTTTGTTGTAACAATGCTCCTTGGCAATAAACCTTATACCATTGGAAAGCCTGTTTATTTCCCTTTTAAATGGTACCACATTTGTAAGGAACATGCATTTGTGGGATGAGCAGCAGAGCTGAGTATGTGGGTTGTGCCCATGAAAAATTTGCCAAATCTTCTCTGCCAATGCCAAACAGCTTATTCTGCCATTGTCTCTTGTTTGGTGGATTGGATGATTGAAGTTTGAAGAAACAAGACATATTGGCAATTTAACAATTTATTAATTTAACAAACAGGAGCCTCAGTAACGTGTGGAAGAACCATACACAGCCACAACAGCCTGTCACCTCCTCCTCATGCTGGTCACTAGCCTGGTCACACATACTGCTGTGGGACGGCATCCCATTCTTCAACCAGCATTTGTCGCAAGTCAGTCAACGAGGTTGTGTTGGTCACTCTGGCATGAACAGCACACCCAAGCTGATCCCACAAGTATTCAATGGGGTTGAGGTCAGGACTGCTGGCAGGCTGTTCCATCCTCTCCACTCCCAAATGCTGGAGGTGGTCTCTGATAAACATCGCTCTGTGGGGGCGAGCGTTGTCATCTTGGAGGATAGAGTTCGGCCCCAGACTGTGGAGATATGGGGTTGCCACTGGTTGCAGAATCTCATCTCGATATCTCTCTGCACTGAGATTGCCTCCAATGATAATAAGCCTCGTTTTTCCAGTGAGGGAGATGCCGCCCCACAATCAGTGCTGCCAATCAGGTCTGATTGGCAGCACCTGGAGCTCAAAACAAGAGTCAGTAGCAAAAGCAAAATAAGCTGTTTGGCATTGGCAGAGAAGATTTTGCAAATTTTTCATGGGCACAACCCACATACTCAGCTCTGCTGCTCATCCCACAAATGCATGTTCCTTACAAATGTGGCACCATTTAAAAGGGAAATAAACAGGCTTTCCAACGGTTTAAGATTTATTGCCAAGAAGCATTGTTACAACAAACAAATAATCTACCTGGCCTGTTGGCCAAACAAAATACCAATTTGAATGTAGCCTGTATGTTTAAACACTCAAAGCACAAAGAAGGTTTTGTTAGTTTTTGTGTGAATTCTTTTTAATAAAGGGGTGTGTGCTGAATTGGGTTTCTGTTTTTGCTGTTGTAACAAATGGTTTGTCAAGAATCACTGGTTTTAGTACCAACTTCAAAAATCGTGGTATTGTGACATGCCTAGTATGTGTCATGGGTAACGGGTTCTTTTTACAAAGCAAATTTCATTTCATCCATCTGTCTCCTAGGTGTGGAGAGAGCATCCTGTGTGTGGTCCCAGACATCTCTGCCTTCCGGGAGGGCTGGCGCTGGGTAAGACAGCCGGTTCAAGTCCCTGTCACCCTGGTTCGCAATGATGGAATTATATACGCCACCGCCCTCACTTTCACCTACACCCCTGAACCGGGCCCCCGACCACACTGCAGTGCTGCTGGGGCAATTCTCCGGTCACACAGCACCTCTTCATCATCACCAGCATCGTCATCTTCACCATCTTCCTCCTCCTCGCTCGGTGGGCTTGGGGAAGGCCAGGGGCCCTATGCCACCAGCGACTCAGCCAGTAGTATGTCATCAGGGGCGTCGGCCATGTCGGTGCTGTCATAGTAATACCTATTTGTATGTGTGTGTGTGTGGTAAATGAATGATTGAGCAAAGGTGTGCGTGTACTTCCCAAAGAGGCTCATGGACCTGTGAAGAAAAACACACCAAGTCAGTAACTCTTCATCGGGGAGCAGTTGTGTTCATCAGGAGCGTAAAAGAGAGTTGAGAGACAAGTTCAAAGAAAAAGACTTGGGATAACTAATTCTCCTCTTTGGCCCTTTTTTATATGGATCACTGTGGATATGACAGAAGCTCCATTCTGAGGATCCTGATATCCAAGATCTGTATCTCAACAAAGATGCATCTATTTCCTCAGGCACCCCACTCTCACTGAAGCCTGTTTTATAAAAGAACTGTTTTGTTTTTTATATATCTGTCGGTTTGGAAGATATTTTCACCATGCTTACTTTCTACCGAGGTCATGTTTTTATAAAGGAGCGTGATGGTTTATCAGTTGTGTGCAAGGGAAAGCTTTTGGGGAAAATACGTTCTAATAGTAACATAGTTTCTACGGACCAAGGAATATTATTATATTATTTTATTCGTATGATATTTTATAAGCTTTTGCTGAGGTACATTTTCACAGTTTTTGTATGATACAACATAGAAAGTTCACTTTTGTTACCAAATAGAATGATTTTTCATTTTGTTGGCCCCCCATTTGAGTTTTGTCTCAGTGGGTTAGGCAAGGTGGAAATGGCATACCTGTCCCAATAATCTGACTGGGGCTCCTCCATTTGCCCTAATGTTTATTGGAACTGGACAGTAAAATGCAGATTAAGGGGTTGATTTATCAAGCATGCCACAAATTATTACCTGGGCCGCTGCATTTCGCAACGCCTCACGTTCTTAATTCAGCAAGTGATTTACCGAGAGTGATAATGTAAAGGAGCACAGTGGCAGCTGAGCTAATTTGAATGCACTGCTGTTAATATTTGCGACTGAAAGAACCGTCTGGTGCATCTCTAAAAAGTATCATGGTTTCCAGCATCAGATACAGCAGCTTTGAAACACATATAATCAAACATGCCAAGCCACTGTTTTGCTGCGTAAAAGGGACAGTGGCAGTGTAATTTTGTGTGGTAAATTAATGGCTTTGTTTGCAACATCAAGATTGTGGCTGCATTGTGATTCATGTCCACACAGCTGGGACTCAGTCTCAGTGTTACGGTACACACCTGACAATTAATGCAAGATGGTGTGATTGTGTGTGCCAGGTTAAATTGAAAAGAACTATAGTCCATGGTGCTGCAAAAGAGTTAAGGCGTGCTTTTTTAAAATAATTGTTAAATAATTTTACAGTTTCCACACCTGCCACCAATCATTATGAATCGGCTTAGCTGATCATTTGTATAAAGTGCCATGCCCTTCTATATTTTTGTGCTCCTATATCATAACACTCTGAAATGCATATGCATTAGGCCACACATGCATTTTTTGACAGTGCACCTTGGTAAATGAAAATGGCTGCTGTTTGTTTTGTTTGAGTATGACAAAAAACCTTGACAAATCAGCCTCTAAATCTCAACAGTCATTAGACACCTTTCATTATCCTTCACGTTCCATAATGATGAGAAATAAAAAATGGAGCTTGATTTGGCAGGAGACTCGTCAGACAATTGAGACATACCCATGTCCGCCTGCAGATGTTTGCCTAGCTGCCTTAGATCATCCTGCCCATTGGCCTGAATTGATTGGCCTCTCACTAGACTTTTTTTTAATATCAAAAATGTTTTCAATGAGTGTAGTGTATACATGTATGATGTTAATGTGTGATACACTATCAGTGTATTCTGGGAGACCAAGGCCTGTGATTTCTAATCAGTTTGCGGTTTTTGTACCAGATTGCTTAAACTCAAATCTAAACTTCAGCCCTCTCTGGCTCTGTGGTAATGGTACCACCATTTTTCACACCAACAATGTGTTGAAAACAAAAAGTACTCATTTTGTTCTCATGTATCTTCAGAAGGAGCAAAGAAGAAAGATGTAATATAAGAGAAGGAGGAGTACAGCTTACATGTGACCAGTCATTTTAAAGAACAATTTCAAACAGGGCAGTTAAGAGAGGCTTTAAGTTTGCTTTTGAGTTTGGGCCAAAGTGTTTGGAAGAAGAGCTTTAACACCATCTCTGCCTTGTAGCCTGCAGTGCTCCCCTTTTTAATTCACCTATTGCTCAACAGAGTGCTGTTGGAGTTCAGCCTTGTTGAATTTAGCTTTGTCCAACATGGTGTCTCACTGCCTAAAACACTAGACTTACTTTTGCTACAATCAGCCGTGCTAGATAGGTGACCTTGTGCTTGGGCTTTTACCCTGGGACTAGCCAATAACTGCTTACAGAATCGGATCCAACCACATCTGTTGTCTTTATCTCTTTCGGTGTCTCAGTTTAATTCAGTTGGCTGAACATGTAAATGGAAAGCTTGGACTGACTCACTAAACTACTTAGTGACAATGGCACTGTCATTTAAATAACATTGCCTTACAAACCACTACCTAAGTAAGAGAGCGCTTTGTCTTGCTTATTGTTTATCACAGAGTAGCCTTTTTCTATTGTATATTTAAAAATTGACAAGAAAATCATGAGTAAATGTGATAGCTTGGCCAGCATACTGCCAGTTGGTAGTTTTTATGTCACTGAGGTAATCACTTTGTATATTGTTACAGCATAATCAGCATGCCTAAGATGCTGCAAAGTAGATAAACTGGTTGCAAAGTGAAATATTTACATCCTGGCCTTTGGTCTCAAAATGGGGGAGCTGTAACTTCCTGTCCTTTATATCACCGGTGCTGTAATACTTTGAAAAGGGATAGTTACACTTGTTCTGGGGATAGGTTACATCATTACTGTACAGTAAGTAGAATTTAAGTGACTTACTTTTTTCTGCTCTTTGGTCAGTTTGTAAATTCACATTTTAACTAACCATTATAAGCTGCAAAGCTAAAACCTGCCTGGGATCTGATGTTGTGGAAAAAGGTTCCCTCTCATGTTGGTACCAGCGGTTGTTGAGCTTTTCCTCGCTGTTACAGTGACCACTAACATTGCTCTTACCTATGTGTACATTATGTGGTTTTAACATTCGTATGTAACAATCTGGCAACTGTTGTGGTACCATTGAGCCCATTTTCCTCTTATGTTCTCAAACATATGCAACAGTTGTAATATTTCAGATACAAAGCTGCATCATTGCTTGATGATTTGATCTAATGATGTCTTATATAAAGCTATCACAGCAGGTTGAAACATGATGCATTTTTCAGTAATCCAGCCACATTCTAGTGCGGTGCCAGTGGTTCTGCAACAGTTGAGAGGGATGTGGATTTTTTTTTTTTTATTATTATCACTGGCATGCCTTATAAGATCTTAGTCCATTCCAAAACACTAGGTTATTGGTTTAATGTTAATCCCATTTAATCCCCAAGTTTTTTTTTTTTTTTCAACTCTCAAAGACATTAGATCTCCAATCGACTGACTTTGTTTCTTCCATGTTCCCAGATTCACGACTTTGTTTTTTTGCCTGTTTGATTATGGTGGTTTGGACATCTCTTGAAGAACAGGTGCAAAGTACGTTGGTGTTGATGCAACTAATCATTAGTATGCAAAAAGTCATCATGTCCTGATCCAGGCAGCTTTTTTTTTTTTTTTAAGGATCTTTTCTTTGCTCGTGTTTACGGAAAAAAGTGCTCTTTCCTATAACATCTCTCTTGTTGTCTGTGACTTATCAGTCCCTCCTTTTTCTGTTCCCATATCATCCCTCCATCTTGTCAATATATGGTCTGTTGATTAAGTCCCTTAAACAGCCAATCAATCCACCAGCTTTCTTCAATGGAAGGTCATGAATAAAAAAAGCTTAAGTTGGCATATCGTTCGCCTGTTTTGGTGCATTTCTGTTCACTGACCCAGTTTTTTACACTAGGTGTTGGAGTACATGAGTCTTTTTTTTTTTTTTTTTTTTTTTTTTTTTTTTTTAAGCCCCCTTTCTTCTCCTGTCTCTCATTACCAGTAAGCAGAGCAGAAGCGATAGGATTGTAAGTGTTAGGAGATGGGAGCATATAAAACATACTCAAGAACAGCTCCTACTGAGGTCTTGGTGGACACTTCATCTGTGCATGCTCTGCAGGGTATGGGTCAAAACTGTCTCACTGTATTTTTAGACTGAGAGTAGAGCCAGTGGAATGAAACCTAACACTTTGTTACTGTTACCATGAAACTGTGTGTGTGTTTGTGTGGAGGGGGGTGTTTTTCATCCTCTTGGTTATACTCATTTCACCAAAGTTAGGATCATTGTGTGTGTGTGTGTCTTGGTGTTTTTCTATAACTGTGAAACTTACCATGAAGTAGCAAACCAAATAAGGACATCAATGGAGAAACCAACAGGTGAACAAACATTTGCTAAGCCCGTGCACATGGCGTGAAGATCTGCGAACATGTGTACATCTGTTGGTTCCACACAGCCAGGCCACTACATGACCTCCACATGCTGCTCTTATCATGAGTCTTATTCTAAGGCGGTGGCTCCTAAAGTGGGGTCTGAGGACCTCAGAGGGTTCTTACAGGTTTGCAAGGGGCCCTCCAGCAAATCTAAAACCAATAGGACCCACAGTTTCAGTTTTATTAATATAAATCAGCAGTTAGAAATTGTTTTTGTAATGATTGTTCTGGTGAGGGATTTTCACTCATGGTCGTTATCCATTATAAACAGCTGTTCAGCCCTGCACCAAGTCATATCTGTCAATAAAAGATGAGCGCCTTTAGAATAAAATAAGCGAACTGGGGGCCGATGTGCATCTACTTGGGAGGCCTGAGGGGGGCGAGAAAAAGTTTGGGGACCCCTATTCTGAAGGGTGGGTGCAAACTCTGTGTGTGTGTGTGTGTGTGTGTGTGTGTGTGTGTGTGTGTGTGTGTGTGTGTGTGTGTGTGTGTGTGTGTGTGTGTGTGTGTGTGTGCGTGTGTGCGTGTTCGTGTGCGTGCGCGCGCGCGCGCGTTAGAGAGAGAGAGAGAGAGAGAGATTGTAAATACCGCGCAGGGGCGTCACTGCGACGCGTTTCCAATACGAGGGGGTTGAGGGGAGAGCAGACGTTGCTAGAATGTGGGCAAGTATGGAGAGCTGACTTAACTTTGTCAGATCAAAAGCCGAAACAAAACAGATTCTCACTGGACACTGGGAACAAAAGGACGCGTTTCTTGACTTAGGGTTCTATGCAGCCTATAGGCTACTTATTTCTGACTGAATAGTTTTTAACCCTAAAGGATCGGCTATTTCCAAGCGCCTTTAGAACTTGTGTTCTCCAAACCCGCTCTCCATGCGTGTGTGGATACAACATGGGATTTTCTTTCTTATTTTGTAGAACAATTTCAGGACTTATCACTGATTTTTTTATTATTTTTTTATTTTATTTTTTTATTTTTTTTTAAGTTGGTAGGCCTATCTTATTTTAATGCTTTATGCACGACTCTCCTGTGAGAGACATATTTGGATGACTCTGCACATTGTCTCTGCAAAATTATCCTGGAGTTTTCTTTTTTCTTTTTTTTTTTTTCCATTTTTGACATTTGTGTTCAAGTGCAGCCTGTCTGATTCCTCAAGTTAATCTTTAGTATCACATCTCACTTCTGGGGGTTCCGTTAATAGCAACACAGATCGCTTAACACTTCGCGCACTGACACCGGTGCCGCCGTTAAACGGGGGTCGGTGTCTGGAGTACCGCCATCTGTTTTGTGGATTCTCTCGTCCCCGGCCGACAGTTTTATCTTACTTCTAACATGTTGCCTCTCTCCCCGGTGCTGCTCCTCGTCCTCCGCTCTGCGCTCTTCGTGGCCACAGAAGGCGTGGGAAACCTGCAGGGTTTCGCCTTGCCTGGTGGGAGCGCACGCTTCGACCCAACAGGTAGGCTGTGCGCTCATGAATCGAGAAAGAACTAGAGCAGAATATGGAAGTACGTCTTTGAAGATCGAAGCACCTGTTCAGTGAGCCAGCAAGGAAGTCGCTGCCTCTGGCCTAATAGTATCTGTGGGTATAAAAATATGCCAATAGTGGTTAAATGTAAACTGGCAGAATGGGTTATATTATGATATTACTGTGCCACTGCGACACATTATTGGAGTTAAGTGAGATCCTGTTGCACAAGTGCTGGGTGGCATTGGTGGTGGACCATGGCCTGTACCCTCCAAATAGGCCTAAATTTGTTTGATTTATCTTTGCTATCCATTAAAATGATGAAGACAAAAACTACAGTGTCATGTCTGGACTCACATGGACTTGTGCTGCCTTGCCATACTAGTATAGAGCATGCATACATGCATTGTATGCCATCCTAAAGCTTGTGTATGAGGCTTTGTGTGTTTGTGAGTGGTACGCCTGTCTGGCTGTGAATTAAAATGACAATTAAAATGACATCCGTGGGTAAAACAACAACAGCATCTATCTATCTATCTATCTATCTATCTATCTATCTATCTATCTATCTATCTATCTATCTATCTATCTATCTATCTATCCATCTATCTATCTATCTATCTATCTAACCCCAGACAGTCCCTGAGTCCCAGCAGCTTCAGCTCACCAGTAAAAAGGATTGAAGTTGGGTCAAATGTGGAGGTCCCAACACACACTCCTCCAAATAAGAAGTGTTATCATTGATGAAAAATGCTTTTTATGAACACCCAGGGGACTCATGTCAGTTTACTAGACTTACTGGTGGTATGAACCTGTTTGGGATGGGCAGATAAACAGTGATATAGTCATATCCATAGCAGCCCACTTCTTTCTCCAGGTTGACAAGCAGTGTAGGAAATTACTGTCAGTGCAAATCATTGTCGAGAAGAGATGTGAAAACAATCAAATCACAAAAACCACCAATAAATGTTTGAGATGGAATTATAAATCAATTTGGCATGCTGAAGTCACTTATTATCTATTATATTGCATTTCTCTCTGGAAGGCTCTTTTTGCAATCCCCACACCTGCTCCAAGCATGCCTGTTGGTAATTCATCTTAAATATTCCATATCCACAACTGCTTCTTTCTGTTAGCCTGTGTTTTTACTCCTGGGCTGAATTTAACAAAATAGAAGCAATTAGGCAGTTTAGCATTGTTGACTGTGACCAACTGACTTCTTACCCCCAACCCGTTGAAGGCCCCTTGGTGCTCGAAACTGTTTGAGTCATCCAGAAGGAAATGGACTCTGAGTCACTGAGGACATTCTGTATGACAGACTAGAGTGATGGTGGGCTACATGTCATGCTCCCATGTATCTAACCGAGCAGCATTTAGTGACTCACATATAGAAACAAACAAACAAATGAATGAATGAATAACAAATGCTATTATATATTTTTTTGATAAAATACAATGATTTAATACAATTTAATAACACAAAATTTCTGAAGTCAAATGAACCCTAAAGTTGTAAACATTGTCATGTTTATGTAAATAGATCTGCACTCTCTCTGCAGTGCACTTGTTTTAAATAATTATAATAAAAAAAATATATTAACTGAATAATTGTCCACAATTAATAAAAAAAAACTCAAGTTTTAGTGCACTTAATAACAACATTGGTCTTGACATCTGAAGATGGGTGTGTGTGTATGTGTGTGTGTGTGTGTGTGTGTGTGTGTTACACCCTTGTTCATACACACACATGCGCACACACACAGAGGGCTTTGCATTATGGCGATCCCTTCTAGGTGTAGGATGAGAAATTTTGCTTGTTGTTTAGAACTGAGCTAAAATCCATAAAGCAATGATATCATACACATGGCCAACGGCGCAAATTTTCCTTAGACATTGGGGGGGACACATTTAGTGGGGGGTCAGGAGGTCCTCCCACTGGAAATTTTGAGCATCTTACATTTAATTTCCTGCATTCTGGTGGATTTCTATGCACCCATTTACCATTTTTATGCATCAGTTTACTAGGAAAATCTTATTTTTATAAATATCTATTATAAATTGTATAAATATCTATCTATCTTTTATAAATATTGGGGGGGACTTGTCCCCCTTGACCCCCCCTAAATGTGCGCCCTTGCACATGGCTAATTTAGACTCAGGCTGTCTCACCCCATCGGAGTGATAAAGGAGTCAAAGATCAGTGAAGTTGAATGGTGGTGAAATGTTGCCTTCAAATGGTCGATGAAATGTTGCCTTCTTGGTCCATGCAGACCCGTGCATGGTGGTGTCTCCTCCTTGTATGAGCGAGGCGGACCGCTACAGCCTGGAGGCCCTACGGAACATCCACCAGATGATGGACGATGACCAGGATGGAGGGATTGAGGTGGAGGAGAGTGTTGAGGTAAAAACAAACAAAACAAAACAAAACACACAAAAAAAACTCGGTCCTCTTTTAATTAATGTAATGTTTGAACTGCATGAGTTGCAGGAGCGCCTGTACGCGTGTGTGTGTGCTTGCAGATGAGAGAGACAGGGATAAACAGGGGTACAACAGGTGTCCTGGCTGGCGGTAAAGTCAAATGCTACTGAAAGAATACCGACAGTATAATTTTGCTTTTGGCTCAATGTCAAAATCGGTTTGTACTCGTAGAATAACATTGGTAACCTTCACAATAATAGGCTGTTTTAAGTTTATAACAATTCTTTATGATTCTTGACTTCTGCCTCTCCTATTCTTTAGCTAGTATTATCAAAAACCACTTGAGGAAACACAATGTTCTCCTAAGAGGTTTGATAAATAGATTATTGTAAAAACAACACAGATATTTGATATTTCAAATATATCAGTACTTGTTTTGGTATTAAATTAAATTGAATTGAACCTTTTCCACAAAACAAGAAAAAAAGAAAGAAAAAAAAAATCAAAAATTGTGAACAAAATAAACATTTGTGCTGTTGAAAACCCATTTAAATTAATGTTATAAAACAGTGGTGGATACATTCATGTTTGGCCTCTTATCTTCTGTGCTATGATGTATATTGCCTCCCTCTTCAGAATGGGAGAGATTCGCAAAAACAAACAAACAAAAAAAAAAAAAAAACAGGAAAAAACAGGATTTGTATACTTGTCTGAAATCTACATCTAGGAAGCCACTAGTGCTTTTCTACCAGAGCAAAATAGTTTTGTCAATGAGCCAAATGTAAAATTATACTGGTGCTGTCCTTTAAGACTTTTCCATTTACTCCTGCAAATGAGCTATCAGCATGAAAGTGCATGCATGTAAGCATATAGCTTAGTGCATGCGTGCCAAGTCGTATTTATGTAAAAGTGTGTTTGTGCGTGTGTGCAGTTGTGCCTTTGTGGTGTTTGTATTTCATGGTATATTTTGTGTATTGAACACTTTAACATTTCCAGCCTAGGATAACTTAAGTGCTTTGCCCAGAAAGTTTTAGAGTCCCCAGTTATATGTGGAATTGGTAGTAAACCCAGAATTCCTGCATGCCGTGGCCTTCCAGAAAGTAGCCAAGGGATACAGTATCCTTGGGCTCAGGTTGCAGTTACCATAGAGATGACAGGGAGGGGCCCAGGCTCATCAGAAGAGAGCCCAGAGATTCCTCTAGCCATCACATGAAGAATCCGTTTACAGCCAAGGACACATTCCAAGACAACAGCGATACACACACATACACACATACACACACACACACACACACACACACACACACACACACACACACACACACACACAGATACTTGTACTCACAGTGAAGTTATTAACACACACTCATGCTCCTACATCCATTTGAAATAAATACATGCATTCTCATACACCCTCCCCCTATTCCCAGATTGAAACATAAGACATTACAACATCTCAACCACTTTATTTTGGATAGCAAGATTCAGCTTGTGCCCAGTGTTGTGTGCTTCTGACCCGGTGCAGCAATTTTTGGGGTCTGCTAAAGCCCTTATTTTTACATATCTCTCTCTCTTTCTCTCCCTCTCTCCCTTTGTAGTTTATTATTGAGGACATGAAGCAGCAGCAGACCAATAAACACAGCAACTTGCACAGAGAAGACCAACATATCACTGTAGAGGAGCTCTGGAGGGGATGGAAGTCATCTGAAGGTCTGTGTGTGTGTGTGTGTGTGTGTGTGTGTGTGTGTGTGTGTGTGTGTCTATGTGCGTGTGTGCGTGCATGTGTGCATGTGTGCATGTGTGCATATGTGTGTTTATCTATGTATGCAACCAAACAACACTTCTTTCTCTCACTTTTAGAACTGTGCTTTTCCTGTTTCAGTTCATAACTGGACTCAAGACGATGTGCTTCGCTGGCTGAAGGACTTTGTTGAGTTGCCTCAGTATGAGAGAAACTTTAAAGACTTTAAAGTGAATGGAAACACCCTCCCCAGGTGAGAACATGGCAATCCACTGAGAACATCCACTGAGTTTTAACAAGTGTTCATTCATCTCCAAGTAGGATACCATTTGGTGACAACAGTTACCCAAATCACTATGCTGTTACCTCTTATGTACTTATGTACCATTCACTGTAAAAACAAAACAACTTTACTAGGTTGTTCATTATTTAATAATCAAACATGCCAGGATTACGTATCATATAAACTATCCTATCTAGCCTCAAAAACAAGATAGAAGAATGATTAAAAACACATGTACACTCAATCTGTGCTGCCTGCCTTCATCTAGTCAGTACAAACACTCATCATCTGTGTGCAGGATTGCAGCCAATGAGCCTTCATTCCTAAGTGGCCATCTGAGGGTTCAGGACCAGAGAGACAAACAGAAGCTCAATATCAAAGCTCTGGATGTGGTGTTGTTTGGACCACCAACCCGTAAGAACACCACTTGTCACCTGCTCCCCTCTTCCTGCTTCTCCTCTATAATATCATTACTATTTATCAGTTCCTGCTCCATGTCACTAGCCCCTGTATTTTGACAACAAATTCAGGAAACTAACACAATTTCTCAGTGGAAATATCCACTGAAGTAAAAGCATTAGTTTGGGATTCAGACTTACCCCATGCTGATGACTGTGAGTTTTTAATTTTTTCTTTTATTACCCATCTGTGGTATATGTACCATTTATGAACATGAATTTGCATTCCTCAATCTAGGTCCTCCTCATAACTACATGAAAGACCTGCTGCTAATTGTTTCGGTGGTGATGGGAATTGGAGGCTGCTGGTTTGCTCAGGTCCAGAACAAAGCTAGCAAGATCCACATTGCCAAGATGATGAAAGACCTGGAGAGTCTTCAGAGAGCTGAGCAGAGCCTCAGAGAACTACAGGAACAGTAAGCATACTGTAGTTTTCCTGTGTATGTGTTTCTGTCTCTCTTTTTTACCACCTCTATAAATGAGTCCACTTGTTTGTGTGTGTGTGTGCTCATAACAGTTTCGTTCTGTTAGACTAGAGCGAGCCCAGGAAGAAAAGCGAAATGTGGCCGAGGAGAAACAGAGTCTGGAGGAGAAGATGAGAGATGAGATCATGGGGGCGCAGGAGGAGGCCCACCGTCTGCACGAGCTGAGGCAGGGGGCTGTCAGTGAACTCAGCCGCCTCCGATATGCAGAAGAAGAGCTGGAGCAGGTAGAAACATGGGCCCACCTAAAGCACAGAGGCAATATATCAGTCTCATTCAAACACAGTTCAGAGTAACCATATTTTGACAACGTTTTGGCATAACTTTATCTAATCCACCTATTGAGTTTGATCATAATAAATTGAAGAGAATTACTGCAGTTGCCAGTGATTATTCAATGGATTGATTTGTAATGTCTAAGTCATGCTATCCCTCCAGATTCGTGGAGCACTCAAGCAGGCAGAGAAAGACATGCAGGCTAGCTGGTCTGCCTCAGAGGTCCTCCAACTGTGGTTGCAACTGACCCATGAGGTGGAGGTCCAGTACTACAATGTCAAGAAGCAGAGTGCAGAACTACAGCTTGCCATTGCCAAGGAAGAGGTAATGCATGAACACCGGATGGCTACATGAATGTCAAAAAGATTCTTTTATGTATACCATGTTTTTTATGCTTTTGATAGCAGTGGTAATGACAAGACTATCTATCTATCTATCTATCTATCTATCTATCTATCTATCTGTCTATCCATGTACTTATCAGTATGCTCCTTGCTTGTGTTTTCTCTCCCTTCCTCCAACTCACTAGCAATGTTTGCAACTCACGCAATCAAACTATGTGATTGTAATTATCATCTGTGTGCTGCTCAGCCCACTGTATATAGTTTTATAGATGAAGCAAAGCTTTGAGTCAGAGAATTCGAGTCAAGGATTTTTCATAATTGAGTTATTTAAGTTCCCTGAGGAATCATTTCAGCCCTACTCACCAAGCAACTGACCTATTTCCTTCCAGGCAGAGAAGATTAAGAAGAAGAGGAGTTCTGTGCTGGGGACTCTCCATGTGGCTCACAGCTCTTCTCTAGACCAGGTTGATCACAAGATCCTTGAGGCAAAGTGAGTCACATCATTATGTATGCAGGGGTTTTTGTGTATGTCTGTTTAATTAGCTCTCATAATAAACATGTAACATGTAACACACTTACACTTTTGTCCCCCACCGACCAGGAATGCCTTGTCTGAGGTGACAGCTTGTCTACGGGAGCGCCTTCACCGCTGGCAGCAGATTGAGCGTCTGTGTGGCTTCCCCATCCTGAAGAATGCTGGCCTGGCAAACCTCACTGCTAAACTCTACACAGACCCCAGTGTCCTGGGAATTCCCAGAGCTCCTCACCAACCCTGCTCATGCCACAGTTCGGTCCATGGGTCAGTGGAGGATCTGATAGAAGACCCTGCTTCGTCAGTTATATCACAGATACCAGGTCAGTAGCAAGAGTTAGGGCAGTGAGAGCCAAAGTGTCAGTGGCAATTATTTAAGAATTATGTTTCTTTATTCATTATTTACTTTGGGACTATATAAATTGGGAAGTTGCAGTGGCACATTAGTAAGGCTAATGATGCACACATTACATAATGCAGTACACTAGATAATAATTGGAGCATTTATCTAAGTGGTTACTTTTGTTCTTTCCCCAGTTCCACCAATGAAGCGCTCTCCTCGGTCTCGGGGTTCCACCATATGTCGTTCACGTCGTACTGGGGTTATTACTCAGCCTACAGCCTCTGTGATCTCATCAGACCCTGACCTCCTTATCCCCATCCATGCACCATTCCCTTGCTTTGAGGAGGAGAAAGAGCTCTTCCACACACCCCAGAAGAGACAGTATGTCTCCCAGCCTACAGCTTTTACAGTCCAGTATCCATTATTATTATTCTCTGCTCATACTCAAGTTCCTTTGTTGAATGATGCTCATACTAATTTAGACTTCTTCCATTGTTCTGTCATTCCTCCCCTTGTTCTTTCCTTTCTCTCTCATTGATAGAGACTCCCAGGAGATATTCCCAGACACAGATTACATGACTCCACCTACTCTTAGCAGAATATTTCCTAGTTCCTCCACCATCGACGCATCATCTTGCAAAATATATCGTGATGAAATGGAGCTATTTGACAACGCCATTAGAAAGCCCTCCAGTAAAGAACTGGAAGCCTCTATTGAATCTCCAGTCCGCAAAATCTCTGTGGAAGAACAAGAAGCTTCTGCAGATGTTGTCAGTACAAAGATTTTAAAAGAAAAAGTACTGGATAATTGTGTGGAAAATCTTGAGGACACTGAGTCTTTGACAGATGCTCCTTCAAGGAAGATGTCCAGAGAAAGAAATGAGGTTTCAGTGGAGGCTCCAGCTAGAAAGGGGCATTACAAAGAGTTGGAAGCCGCAGCAGAGTTTGCAGCAAGACAAATAGAGACAAATACAGTGGGGGTTTTGATGGACCCTTCCTCAAGGAATTTATACAGAGATCGAAGTGATTTACCACTGGATGTTACAGCTAGGAAAATTCTTTGGGATGAATTAGATACTTCAACAGATGTTGCAACCAGGAAGATATCAAGAGATATGATGGGGGGTTCAATGGACTGCACATCAAGAAAGATAATACGAGAGGAGATGGAGCTTCCGTTTGACTCAGTATCCAGGAAGATTTCCAGGGATTTAATGGGAATGTCTCTGGATACAGGTTCTAGAAAGATAACCAGGGATAAAGGAGAGTATCAGCTTGATTCCTCTGTGAAAGCAATTCCAAGGGACAAAGTAGCCGATACTGCTGGAGCAGTGACAAGAAAGATTTCTAGAGATGAGCCAGAGTATTCTACTGATAGTCCCTCAAGAAAGATGCTACCAAGAGAGACAATGGAAGCACTGATAGATACCTCCTCCTGTAAGGTGTCAAGAGAAAAACAGGAATTTGGATCAGAAACTTTAGCAAATAGGAGAACACTGAGAGATGAACTCAAGATGTCTGCTGGCTCTTTTAGAAAAAGAATACCAAGAGACAAGACTGTCAGTTCCATAGACATACCCACAGCAAAGATATCCTGGGATAGAGTTGATGCTGCCATGGAAACACAGAAACAAACAATACTCAGGGATGAGTATGCATCTGAATCAAGTTTAACTCCAGGTCGGATTGGACAGCCAGACCTAACCATAACCTCCCTTGTGCCATGGAAACCATCATCAGACCTTTTCCCTACTGGTCCTTTAAGCCAGCTCGTGTATGATGGAATCCTAGAGAAGTCCTACACCTCAGCAGCTGCAAACCCAACCACCCGCAGTGACCTCTCTATCTCAACACCCAACTTGACACACGGCAGGTTTCTAGGAGAGACAGAGCCGCCAGTACCACCACCAAGGGTCACTGCCCCATCTTCAACTGCATCACCCCCTGAATGTGGAGATGAAAAGAACAAAGACAAAGAGAAGGGGAAAAAATCCTTAAAGCTCAAGAACCTTTTTAAAAAGAAAAAAGAATCAACTTCAGAGAGGCTTGAAAGTGGCCTTCAGAAGCTCTGACAACTGAGATAATTTTGTTTTTGTTTTACTTTTGCTAATTATTATTATTTTTTTAAACAATTTCCTGAGGTTTAGAACCTCATTGAAAAGACCTGAAGGTGAAATCTCATGAAAACGTTCCAAAAGATATCACCAAGTCTGAGGGTGGAAGCTTTCATTATCAGTGGTGTCCAGGCACTAGCTGGACACAGGTTCTAGAAAGACAAGGACAGACAGGTCGAGTGTATATGACTTACAAAGTGAAGAAAATAGAGAAAAAACCTATAGACGATATGTCTATGATTTTGATTTAAAAGCAGTCATAGAATTGTGTTATAATAGGGCACACATATGAATAATGTAATCTTGATGAAATGCCAAGATACCTTTGGATGCCTAACCTTATGGGATATGCACAGTGATCACAGTAGCATTAAATGAATTGATCTGTTATTTCTGATATAGCAGTAACTTCTTACTTACAAGAAGCTGAATTATGTCGCTGTTATTAAGTCTTAAGTATACAGGTGGTAGTTACCTGACCATTTATGCTTTAGGTCAGGGGTGCAAACGTGTAGTTGAGTAAACAAGTGCTCATCAAGCAGCCTGAAAATGTTTACAAAAAAAATCAAGTCAAAAATCGTTTGGTAGGCACTTTTCCCACTGACATTTTCTAAATATATTTTATATTTTATAAGTCTATATATTACGCATATGTATTTTTGAAATTTTCTGGAATGGGGGATGTTAACTAAAAGCCAATGCTGTTGTGGTATCATTCATTGTTGTTTCCTCTCTGGCTGACATGTTTCATCACTGTGCTTTGACAGATTTGACTAAGCTATCGCCAAAAAACAAACAAACAAACAAACAAACACACACACAAACAAAAAAGCAACCAAAACTGGACAGCAAGTGAAGTATTGCATGATGTTATTTTGACTTGGATGGAGATGGAGACGAAGTGAAATGTAAACTATGTCAGGTAGAAATTAAGGGCTCTAGTTTCGCAGACCAGGCGAGGCGGGGGCGTAGCGCAGATGCGCTTCGCCAACTGGGTGTGGCCAGGCGGATTTTCCAAGTTTGGCACGCCGTTCTCGGTGGCGCAAGTACTCCGCCGTCCCTCCTACCGGCGGAGGGGAGGAGAGAAGGCATGGAGTGGGTTTGACACAGCCGATTCACATGTAACCAATCAAATGAGTCCCTGTCCTTGCCTTTAAAATGCGCTGCGTGAAGGCGTAATGAAAGTTTACACAGCTGACAAGGAGGTCTATTGCCGCAGGCGGAGCGGAGCTCAGGAGACAGGCGCAGAGCGGAGACCGGCGATCAGTGCGCACACGTCACCAAAACCTCACAGGCAGGCTTCCGGAATGTCAGACACATGAACAATGCAATAAATACCGAAAAAAACACTATTCAATGCTACGATCACAATCAGCACATACATATATCTCCATATCGACTGTCCCGTCACAACTGATGTCAGATCAAAGGAGATTGGCACCGTTTGTGCTGATCGTGAGGTTTTGGTGATGTGCGCCAGGCAGCCAAACTTCCACTGCGCCGGCTCCGCTCCGCCTTGCGCTGAAAGTAGACGTGGTTTCAGATGGCGAGCTTTTGGCGCACCTCGGCGAAGCCTTTTGGCACGAAACTGTCACTGCGCCAAGCCGAATATGTCGGCACCTCCCCCCGCTGCGCCGCCACTCCCATCTCGGCGAACCTCCGCCTGCGAAACTTGGAAACTGTCCGCCTCTGCCGCTTCGCCGGTCGAAACTAGCTCTGCGCGGGGTTTGCCTCACTGCGCCACCCCGCGCTGCGCCAGGAAACTAGAGCCCTAAGTATCTAAAAATTCAGCATCAGTGCTTAATCATCTGAGATGGAAGCACTCAGTCCAGTTTACCTTCACCTGACCCACTGCAGGCCCACAGCAGGAAACGATCGATGTATTCGATGTATTCACCTGAAAGAAGTGTGACAAGGCACACAAAGCGCAAAGTGACAACATCACTAACCTCATCACAAAAATGGGAGCCCCTGATACGCAACCATTTTCCATTGTTGCCCTCATGGCTTATTCCGAATCAGACTACACACTCCCAAGTTGGCCAACCTCACAGCTTGAGTGAAAAAAATATACCAAGAATGCATGTCAATCATCAGACATGACCTGTCATCTACCCCGAATGTGGTGCTGACAACCGATTGTTGGTCATCACTCGACAAAATTCCCTACATGACAGTAACCTGCCATTATATCAATGCTGAATGGAATTTGAGGGGGAGCGTACTTGAATCTATTGACATCACTATTACCACTATTAACCAATGTTACCAATGTAATATCCATTTAGGATCACGAGTCTATAATGTCATAAAACATATACTGGCGCACACTGATCTAAGAAATTAATCAGTCAGATTATGTTTTAAGGGGTCAGTATATGAGTATATTCAACATAATAAGCTATTTGGGCCTTGGGGCTGTCTAATACTTCTTTCAAAGCAGGGGTTTCATTGCCCCTGGTGTGAAGTGGGTGTGACCTGTGACATTAGGCAATTTCACTAGATCTGAATAGAAGCAAGGTATTTGTCCTGGTACAATGTTGTCTGTTAGCACTTGGAAAACAGAAGCCAGGTGGAAACAAAACAGTGCTGGTCACACTGCCATGTGTCTGCTGTGGTCTGTAGAGGCTTGCAAAAGCCTGCAAAACAAATACATGAGTACTTGCTGGGGCATTGGAGTGTATATTTGATTAGAAAAAAGTTCTATACATTTGCATCCCTACTTTAGATGTAGATTTTTGATGCCTTGTTTATGGTTCAAACATTCAACAGTGGTTTACCTTCTGTGTAACAGAAGTAACACTCAAATTTCATACTCTAATTGAATGTAAACACTCATGCACACCTTCAGTTTCTTATAGATGGATGTGTATGAGGAAATGTCTGTGCAGGAAAGAGAAATTAGGATTCCTGCACACTTCATCAGGTAAAATCTTCATTAGATTTTACCTGATGGTCTCAGGACTGAAACGTTGTGTATTTAGTAAAGTTTATTGCAAGTAGAAGGACAGTGAGTGGGAATTCTATTTTCTTTTGCCTAATACTTAAGACATACAGAGGAAGAATGAAATGCATTCTGCTCAGAGAAAATTTCAACTTTTTTGACTGAAAAATTTCTGGGTTTGATTTTTTTTTTTGAGAGTTTGCTTTATAAATTTTCTGGGCTTTTGTTAAAAGAGTTGCTGCTTAAATTGCCTATAGACTAGATCCTATAGTTGATTTTTGATTTAAAGCAACTGAGTGGATATGAATTATGGATGGGTGCATTTTTTATATGGTTTATTTGAGTATTTTAGAGGATTCATTTTTCAGTTTCATTGTTTACAGGCTTGAAGTCAGTGCTTTGATTAGTTTCTTTACTTACCTGAAAACAGGTAAATGGTTGAAAAGGTAGTTTTGCTATTTTTGCTACTTTTTTGACAGTTTGAATAAATGTTTTCCTTTGGAAGTCCTAGATATGGGAATTAAAATTAGGCTATATCAAAATCAGCGGATGTTTCTTTGTTTGATAATTTATTGATAGCTGATAATGACTGGAAATAAATTTGGATGTAGTCAAATCTCAGAATGTTTTATGCATTTTTTATATTAATGAACCTAACATTCACAGGCATACAAGACCTCTTTACCCCTTGTGTCCCATATCTTGTATTCCAGTGGTTGCCCTAGCAAGAAGAATATATGAATGAGTTAAATTATGAATGGTCAACAGATGAAGAAAAGAGAAGAAAAGAAACCTGGATACATCAAATCCTAAATCTTAAATCTTAAATTCTACTGCTTGTCCACAGGGGTACCTCAAGGGTCAGTGTTTGGTCCCCTTCTCTTTTTAATATATACCTCCTCCCTTTGTGCAGTCATCTGCTTACATGGCATCTTATATCACTCCTATGCTGATGATACCAAATGATGATTCCTCCTATCGTTCCACCCTGATGACCCCACAGTCTCAGCTTGAATATTGGCATGCCTCACCAATATCTCTGCATGGATGAAGGAATGCTAGCTTCAGCTCAACCTGTCACAGACTGAGCTCCTTGTCTTCCCAGTCAGTCCCTCTGTACAACAACAGTATCCAACTGGACTCTACTCAGCTCATTTCCACAAAGTCTGCCAAAAACCTGGGTGTCATGATTGATAACCAACTGACCTTTAAGGAACAAGTGGCCTTTGTGGCTTGCTCATGCTGATGTGCTCAGTACAACATCAGGAAAATCAGACCATATCTGTCTGAACATGCAGCACAACTCCTGGTAAAGGCGCATGTCTTCACTGCTCAACGACTGCAATACCTTATTGGCAGGGCTCCCAGCAGGCACACTCAAACCTCTGCAGATGATCCAGAAAGCAATGACACATCTGGTCTTCAACCTCCCCAAAACAGCACACATCACTCCGCAACTCAAATCCTGCCAATGGCTCCCAGTTGTTGCTTGCATCAAATTTAAGTCCTTTACATTCACCTACAGAGCAGCAACCAAAACTACCCTGCACTCCTTCTTCCAGATTTACGCTCCCTCCTGCCCACTTTGCTCTGCCATTTAGTGGGTCCCGGTACTGCCAGCACAACATGTTCCTAAATCACTAGCTAGACTCTCTGTGGTTCCTCGGTGCAACATCAATAGCTACGAGCTACCAAAGTCCATTCGATCTGCAGAGTCCCTCTCAGTCTTTAGGAGGAGGCTAAAAATCCAGCTCTTCAGGAACCACCTGCTCATGCATAATGGATTGTGTAAAAAAAAAAAAAAAAAAAAAAGAAAAAAAAAGAAAACATCTGCCTCTATGCTTTCCTTCCTCCTCCATGCTCTTTATGCTCTACATTCCTTCTTTGCGCTGCCTTGTACCTCAGCTTTCTGGCACTTGACGTCATTCTCTCCTATACTGATCTGTGCTTGTTGGTGTATAAAAATCTCATATGTGTGTAGCTTTGGATAAGAGCGTCAAATGTAATTGCAATTGGATACAGACACTTTCTGCATTTTTGCCCACACTGTAGACTGTCAGGCAGAGCTGTTTCCCAGGCTGTGGCTGTGGTTAGGGCTATGGTTAAAATGAGGGGTTAGAAAGTGCTGATTTACAGGCAATTTTATGAGCAGTAAAGGACCATGTGCTGATACTGTGATGAAAACACATTCAAATCAGCTGAAGCTTGAATTCTGACAGAATTATTATAGCCAAGAAACTGAAAGCCAAGAAACTACATTGTTTGTAGAACTATTGTATAAAAGCAATATCACACTCGAGGTTGTGCTGTTATACAAATATCTGCACAACTGTGATTCGGCAGTAGGCCTCTCTCAAAGGATTGATCTGGTATTTTCAACCTGGGCCCAATTTTTACACTCTTTGAGTTCCAAATAAATGTCAGGGACAAAAAAAATTGGGCATTGGTCCATTATCGAGCTAGATTGCTTGGACTACAGTGTAAACACACAGGCCAGGTTTGTCTCTCAAATTATGTGCACTAAATGTGCTTGGAAAAATAGGGCCCATGTTGAAATATACTGGAATATACAACTGACAACAGCCAACTAAAGCATCATTCTTCATGTGGCTAAAAATAGATATGTTTCCACACACAACTTTTTATTTGGATTATGAGTCAGCAGAAGAAAATGAAAACAATGCAACGTTACTGTTCACAAGGTCACTGATTAAGACACTGTATAATATTCACAGATGAAGACCTGAACAAACTGGAGGAGAGATGAAATGAGGTGGCTACCACAAGACAGATGGTATGGGCTCTCTTCTTTAACAGCTGGCAAGAAAGTAACATTGTAAAAGATGTAACATGTATGTAAGCTGTAAACACGCAATCCCTTACTTAGGTTTATGTTGTTAGAAAACAAGTTTTAGTTTGGGGAACTACTTTTTGACTTGAGGCCTGTTATATTAAATAACACCACGTGATGTTATTTACTACCACACATGGCCTCATGTTCTGTTAGGCTGAAGTGCAAAAACAGTGTGTATGTTCAGACGACTTTATTCAGATTCAGACAACTTTATTTGTCCTAAAAGGCGATTCAGTTCCTCCAGTCTACCGGAGCACAACACAAACATCAACTTACAACAGCAGCAAATAACCACGGACTTGGAATATCTGTTGGTTTTCCTGGGGGGCGCTTTAAAGCTTTAAATGTCTCTCTCTCTCTCTCTCTCTCTCTCTCTCTCTCTCTCTCTCTCTCTCTCACTCTGTGTGTGTGTGTGTGTGTGTGTGTGTGTGTGAGAGAGAGAGAGAGAGAGAGAGAGAGAGCATCTAGGTCAAGGTGGGGGATCAATCTTGCTTTTATGGCTATTGGATGTAATGCTAACTTTATCCACTAGATGTCAGTCAACCTTTTCCTGGAGTTGGTATGATATGCTACTGAGACCTCTTCCTCTTTCAGCTCTGTTCTCTTTGTTCCAGCTGGTGGCAAAGTCCGCCAAAATGACCGTGGCCTACACTGAAGTTTAAGTGCTCTCAGATAATGCTATATCTCATGAAAGTTGTCATTAACTCATAATATATGAATACATAACATTGTTACAAACAATATTATCGTATACATGGTGAGCTCTTTAACAATTAACACGTTAAACGTCTTAAGGGTCTTGAAAATGTAGCCATAGCACATCTGTTTTGTATATATGTATATATCTTCTATCTCCAGTTTCTTTCAGGTTGTCAGAAACATGGCAGAGCATGCAGCAGTGAGAAAGGAAAGAAACTGCTGCAGTGATTGTGAACTTGATATCTGACGTATCTCACCTGGAGTAATACTTAGACACTGCAGAAACTGTTAAGGAGCCTCTACGTAATGCTGATGTTACTGACATACTAAGGCATGTTAACATCTTAAACAGGACACAAACACAGACTCATACAAAGTGGATAGGGGATAAAAATCTCTAGAACACAAAAGAATGATCTGGTCACTGGAAACAGCTAGATGTGGAAATGTAACAGGAAATCCACAGTAGCGTCCTGTGGTTGCTGCAGAGCTGGTAGTTTTTAACCAATGGTTGGCTTTCCTGTGCATTTCCTGAAACACCATACCAGTCAACTATAGAGGCTCATGCACAAATTAGAGCTCCATGGTTTGAAAAAGTCAGTGTTAAAATGATTAAATGAAAGGCAGACTCATTGTTGATTACTGTGGAAGTTATTAGAGATCTTGAGCCCTGTAACTGTACCATTATAGCAAATTTAACCATCTGTGTGTCTTAAGCATTGGAAAATGAACATGTGATCTTTTTCCCCTCAAATGGAAAGGAAGCATTTTCAAATGGGATTCTGAAATTGAACTGAATATCCCTGATTATTAAAAACAAAACAAACAAACCATCAAAAAACCCTAACAAACGTGTCTGTATGTGTGTGCATGTGTGTGAGTGTGTGTGTTTTATATACTGTATGTAAACCATGAAAAAAAGCAGACAGGGCTGTGATTTTAATGGAATATTGTATTTTTATTATGTATATCGCACAGTACTAGTGGTTGTTGTGAAACTTAAGCATTAATATTTAAAATCTCAGCTATAGGCATAAACACAAACAAAGAAAAGTTACATAATGAAAAATGTTGTTCTTGCTGTTCATATATCAGTCTTGTAATTATGTTCAAAATATAGGCCTGCCAATTCACAATGTACTGGAACTAATGCAAAGTATGAACGTCGTCCACTCCTCTCCCCATCACACTGTGCTAGTGCCTCATGAATGTTCAACACAGAGTAATGCAACCCATATTCATCCTCAGAGGTAAAGTTCAGAGTCAAGTTTTTAGAAACAGTTCTGCTATGTTTATATATATTTTTAAAACTGAAACTGTTTTCCATACATCAGTGAGCATCTTCAGTCATCTACTTCTCTCTCTCCCTCTTGCTGTGTGTGTGTGTGTGTGTGTGTGTGTGTGTGTGTGTGTGTGCGTGCGTGCGTGCGTGCGTGCGTGCGTGTGTGTGTGTGTGTGTGTGTGTGTTTAGTTTCCCCTACATCACTGTTGCAGCTAGAATGGGTTAGGTTAGAGGAAACAATTCTGTGAATACCACTGCTATTGAGTTCCTGAAACCATTTCATATGTTAATATTAAACTGGGTGGTTCTACTGGTTTTTGATGGCAGAACAGGAGCTGAAGTCAGAGCCCTGACTTCTCTTCTTTGGCTTCTACGATTTTTACTTCAGATATCTAACATAGCATACCACACTCACTCCATCTTCATCCTGGAAGACAATTAGACATTTGTACCTTAGAATCACAATCATGTGCTTTTGTATAATTAAATAATTGACCTGTCTGTAGTAAATTAACATGTCTCCCAATACACATGAAGACTGGTAAAGGTTGGTGCTGTTGGTTACCTGATGCCATCTGGTTTGACTTGCAGTTTCAAGTTGTTGTTGATGAACTTGAGGCTCTTTAGCTGCAGAAATGAACACAGCATCATGTGACAGCTCCCAGTTGCACACAGAGTACTGATCTGAGGCCAGCTTTCTTTTAGATGATCAAAAGTAAAATTTTGATATAGAAGCCTATGACAGAATCGCAGATGTGCTAATATTCACTATAACAGCACGACCTCGAGTGTGATAGTTCTTTTGTACAACAGTTCTACAGACAATGCCACTTATCAGTTAATGGTAATAAACAGCAACAGATTATGAATTATTTATTTAGTCATTTCTCAGCTCCGCACAAACAGTAGCTGCAGAAGAAAATATGGACATGACCAAAGTGAAGGGAATGCTGGAGAACTGAGTCAATAAGTGTGAGAAATAGCTACCTGTTTTTTGGCAGACCTGGAGAACCAAAACAAAGGAGAAAAGGCCGAAGAGAGCAGCAATTGTCGGAGTGAACATCCAGAACGGCAGACAGTCTTGAGGAACAGGGTGTGGAGGCTCAGAGTCACTGGAGTCTGGATCAGAGAAAACGTTATGTGGATTGGCTCTTTGAGTGTGCTGTTTGATTACAGTCAAATAAAGTTGTCTCCATTTTCATTTTCTTACATGAATTTAAGATTTACATGCATATAGCCATGTGGTATTATTCGCCCAACTACTGGAACCATGACACTAACACATTTTCAAACATACATGGAAATGTGTATTTTCATCATGCAGATTTTCATTTTGAATTTGATGATGAATCTGTTCAAGGTTGGTACCTCTTTGTCTTAAGAGTCAGTCCCAAATGATAACCATTATCCCCCTTTTTTTTTTTTTTTTTTTTTTTTTTTTTTTTTTTTAAAAAAGCATGCTCCTTAATTTTTCAGTTTATAGTTGCCAAATAAAATCTGTCAGAATTTTGTGCATTCTGAAGGTTTTCTGCAAACCTAATATGCACAAAAAGCAGCCATTGAAAATATTGGGTGCACAGTTATGATAACCAATCACACTGCAGAGCCAAGAGGTCCCACATTTCACAAGAATACTGTAGCTGATAACTGCTGCTGCTTTTACATTGTTCTAACCCGGTAACCACAGTGGATTTGACCTCCTCATCATCCTCATGCTCTCCGCCACAGAGGATGTAGGGATACAGTAAATTTTCTCATACATGTTGTTAGCAATATTGGTGGTCTCAGTATCCAAATTGGCTCAGGGATGGCTCAAGCTGGCTTACCATCTGCATCATCAATATACTATGTGGTTATTAGTTAGTCAAATGGATAAGTTCACTACATAAAACATTAATGCATCCAGACCATAATACGTACTGAATAGGATCCTTGTGATGACATTTCCATATCTGTAAATATCTTTGGAGAAAATTGTGTTCTCATCCTTCACCACGGTCTGTACAGTTCCACAGTAGTAGAGGCCCAGGTCAGAATCAGTGATGTTCTCGATCAGCAGGTCAAAGGATTCAGAGGAGCTGTTGCTCACAAAATGAAACCGAGGGAAAAGATTCACACCGCTTGTTGTTTCTCTTGTTGGCAGAACAAGAGAAGGCTGGTTCTCATGAGAACAGTTCCTGAACCACACTATGTATACTCCAGAGGACTTTTTGCAGTCACAGTACAGAGTGACGTTTTGTCCTGGTCTGACGGTCAGCTCTGACTCTAATCCACATATCCCACTCTGATAAGACAAAACAGCTCCTGGAATGTGAAAGCAAGGTAAAATGTAAACAATATTGCAGCATTAACCATTATGCAGGTTAGTACTGAAAATGTAGTTAAAATAGTTTTACAATTTAAACATTAACATAAATAGCCTTTTCCAAACATTACCTAAGAGAACGGTCAGAAAAATATCCATCCTGCCCGTGTGTGTGGTGATGATCTGGTGTAGAGCGATAGTGACACATGTCTCACGGATGTCGCTTATAATGAACACAGGCTTTTCCGTTAAAGGACATGTAAGTGCTGATTGGCTAGCTGAATGGAAAACTTTTATTTGTGGTTCTTCTGTCAGTGTATGGTGCTAAGTGATTGGTAGGGTGTTGATGTGACGACTTCAAACAATGAGAATAGATACAATCAAAGAAACCCCACCTCATACCAACAACTTGATGCTACATTTTTCACTGATTGGAGCCTTATAATACTGAGAACACCTGTAAGCAGCACAGCATATGTGGCCAAGGGTGTTAGACAACAACAAAAAAAAAAAAGAAGTGTGAGCAGGGAGCAGACAAAACAGTTAATACATATTGCAGCGTTAACCATTAGATGGACTGTTAATCGTTGGAGACTAAGAATTTAGATCTTTACTTAGGTTTACCCCATGATTACCTAAGAGAACAGTCAGAAAAATATCCATCCTTGGGCTGGGCACAGATGTAAATATTTCAAACAATGAGAATAAGTGCAACCAAAGACACCTCAGAACCCCAACCTCCAACTTGGTGCTGCATTTTTCAGTTTGGAGCCTTACAGTGCTTAATACACTTGTAAGCACTTGCATGGGGATTACAGACAAAAATGAACAAGGCTTGTAAAAAAGAAAAAGTGAAAAAAAAAAACAGCTGATAACTTTTAATTAATCGTTTGGGTTTGCATCAAAGCATTTTTGCACAGTGCACACTGGCATCATTTTCTGAGCCCCTGACGTAAGATTTCACAGATATACTTTTCACGTTAAACTTTCAATACAACTTTACCGCCAAGCTTTATTTGCCATTTTGAAAGATGCAGTGGCAGCATCTATGACATGGCATTGAGAAGAGTACATAATTGATCAAAAGACACAATACAAGATAGATATACAATGCAAGATAGAAATAAACATCTAGAGGGAATAAGAAACAATGCAAAAACAGGATATTGATCATAGAGTGAAGACAATAAACTCTGATAAATGAGAATGTCTGAGAAATCAGACATTCTGATTTTGTCAGACAACATGAAGGTCATAAAATTGCACATAACATAGCTCATAGCCCCAGTTTTTATTTTCATGTTTTTATTTGAAAGATAAGATGGGTTGTGATAAATCTGTGACCCTTGGGCGGTACTAATCTACGCTAATATGAAGTTCATGAATCAACCACCTAGAGGAGGGACACAATTCACAACAAGATCTAATAAAATAAATGTCAAAAGTAAAAACTGAAACTGCCCTCCTACACTTATAAATAGTAAAGTGAATGATGCCCAAAGCTTATAAAAACAACATGTCGTGGCACACATTTTTTTGAGGAAATTAAATAAAAATCTTTTCTTGATATTTTCCTATTTGAACTGGAAAGTACTGTAGATCCGGCAGGTACGTCTGCATAATAGCCTTGCACCAAGGACAGATGACCTGATAGCACATAATGGTGATTACATGACAAAAATGGATGCTAGGACATTGTATTGGCATTATCTGCTTTGCTCGTGTTTGTTTATATGCTGAAAGTGTCATTTTGTGACCTGTTTTGCCGTGCTATGGAAGTGAATGGAGAAACACAAATAGGGCTCTAGTTTCCCGGCACAGCGCGGGGTGGCGCAGTGAGGCGAACCCCGCGCAGAGCTAGTTTCGACCGGCGAAACGGCAGAGGCGGACAGTGTCCAAGTTTCGCAGGCGGAGGTTCGCCGAGATGGGAGTGGTGGCGCAGCGGGGGGAGGTGCCGACAGATTCGGCTTGGCACAGTGACAGTTTCATGCCAAAAGGCTTCGCCGAGGTGCGCCAAAAGCTCGCCATCTGAAACCACGTCTACTTTCAGCGCAAGGCGGAGCGGAGCCGCCGCAGTGGAAGTTTGGCTGGCTTGCGCACATCACCAAAACCTCACAATCAGCACAAACGGTGCCAATCTCCTTTGATCTGACATCAGCTGTGACGGGACAGTTGATATGGAGATATATGTATGTGCTGATTGTGATCGTAGCATTGAATAATGTTTTTTTCGGTATTTATTGCATCGTTCATGTGCCTGACATTCCGGAAGCCTGCCTGTGAGGTTTTGGTGACGTGTCCGCACTGCTCGCCGGTCTCCGCTCCGCGCCTGTCTCCTGAGCTCCGCTCCGCCTGCGGCAATAGACCTCCATGTCAGCTGTGTAAACTTTCATTACGCCTTCACGCAGCGCATTTTAAAGGCAAGGACAGGGGCTCATTTGATTGGTTACATGTGAATCGGCTGTGTCAAACCCACTCCACACCTTCTCTCCTCCCTTGCGCCGGTAGGAGGGACGGCGGAGTACTTGCGCCACCGAGAACGGCGTGCCAAACTTGAAAAATCCGCCTGGCCACACCCAGCTGGCAAAGCGCATCTGCGCTACGCCCCCGCCTCGCCTGGTCTGTGAAACTAGAGCCCATAGACTGCATTGATCCTGGATGATCAGTCCAGGGGGGAGCATGAAGCAGCTAGTGAGGATTTTCCACCATGTGAACGCCCAGGTAACGATTCAACCTAACACTCTACAAAAGTTCAAAAGTTTACCGTCCTTTGCTGAAAACTTCCAGCGCACTATGTGAAGTTCTGGTCATGTGACATACAATAACAAACTTGTTAATCATCATCCCTGATAGCTCAATATTTAAATTTTTGGGATTATTACAATTCATATTGTCATTTCAAATGTTTTACATTGTTAAGTAGAAAACACAACATTTAACTGGCTAAGTTCGCTAGCTTGGTAGCTGGTTGCCTGGGGACGCAGGCGCTGTGGGCAGAGTCACTGATGTCAGAACAGACACTGGCGTCACAACTTCGAGGAAGTGCAATCTGCTCGTTTTACAGGGAGAGTTTCAAAAAACAGGCTGCATGCACTTCTCCATTTATCATTGGTGAAATGCATGGGACAGTATTTATGTGGCCCCAAGACCTTCCCTATCACGCAAAAACAACGAAAATTGCATTTTTCAGGCCATGGGGGCCTTTAAGGTAATCAATGAAGCAGGATGTGAAGCAACAGCTGACTGATGGTTCAGTCAGTCAGTCGGTTGTTCATTTGGTGTCACTGAAGTAACAGTATAATACAGGACTCCATGTTGGAGATATTTTGTTTTGTATTGGCATTTTATAAAATAAATTGGTTTATTTTTGCATTTCTTTCTTTCTTTTTTTGCCTCGTTTATGCATTGTGGATGATATTTAGTTCAGTTTATAAGCTGTAAATGACATATTGAACCTTGGACAATGTCTCAACTACATGGGTCAGAAACTTTACAACTTGCTAAAGTTGCAAAGAAAGGTTTTATTGTGAGTTTGTCACTCTACACACATTCTCATCTCTGACTGATATTTTATAATGAATTCAGGGCTAAGGATGACCATGAAACAACCAATCAGAGGAGATTTACTGTACCTTGTCTTGTTTTATGATGATAGCAGGAGCATTTTTACATTTTACTATAACAGTGGTTGTTTCACTGTTTTAATTCAGGGGTATTGCTCTTGCCCTGTCATGTTTATGTGAAGCATTTTGCAAACCTTATTTCTGAAAGTGCCATATAAATAATATTATTATCATTAAAGTTGTTATTGTGAATTCACCATTACCTTCATTCAACTGTTTTCGTCCCCAGTCAATGAAGAAAGTAACATCAAAGATAATATTGGTCTCTTCAAATTCAAATACTATCAGATGTACATATATCTCCTTGAAAAAAGGTGTCACTACTTAATTTTTGAATGTGTGGATTTGTTAGAAATACTAATACACTGAGATTGAAACAATATTCCCTGTTCGTCCTACAGCTTACGGGGGAGGTAAAACCAAAAACAAATATTTGTTTGTAGTTTTGCATTTTTTCTTCCTCCAGATTCTTTCAGGTAACTAAAGGCACATTATAGCCGACAAATCCACAGTAAGACAGGAAAGAAACTGCTGTGTTGATCATGAATCTCATGCTGTGACAGTGGGTGCAGGAAACCCACAAGAAACCTTACTGATCAACAACTAACAACGCCCGTCTCTCTCTCTCTCTTTCTCTCTCTCTCTCTCTCTCTTTCTCTCTCTCTCTCTCTCTCTCTCTCTCTCTCTCTCTCTCTCTCTATCTAAAGCACAAAAGCATGATCTGGTCACTGGAAGCGGGTAGACTCAGAAATGTAACGGGAAATCCACAGTAACATCCTGTGACATTTTAAACAACGGTGGGTTTTTCTGTGCATTTCCTGAAACAACACACCACTCTATAGAGGCTCACATACTCACATCTACTCTGACAAAATGACTACATCAAACGTCAAACTCGTCGTTGATTACTGGTGGAGTTCTATGTGATGTTGAACCCTTTACCCCTTTGTTGTACCATAGCATAGAAAATGTAATTATTTCAAGAAATTAACAACAGGTCAAATTTGTCACCCACCAAAATGGAAATACAGCATTTTATTCAACTGAATAATTCTAATATTCAAATTTATAAAGAATGGACTCTGCCTAGCTTTTTGATGGACCTATACCATGGGACCAAGTGTTTAAATTATTACAAAAAACAACAATAGACACATTTTTACAATGATTTCAGTTGAAGATAATCTATGATGTTTTGCCAACAAGGAAAATGTTACGTATATAGGGGATTTCAGAATTAGATGATTGCCGTTTTTTGAGGCACAGAGGTTGAATGAACTGTTCATATTTTTTGGTATTGCCCTGTTGTTTCTTTTTTTGGGACAAAGTTTACAATATGTGTAAGGTAATGAATTTAAATTTTCAACTAGATTTTCCCTCTATGATACTGGGTGATAAGAGAAACAACTAACTATATTATTAACTTAATTATTTGTAGGAAAAAGATTTATTTTTATAGCTACTGAAAAAGATTCTTTAAATATTAATCACTTTAAAATGTTTATTAAACATTACTTTATTTTGGAGGGCTATACTGTACATACAGATTATGATGATGAAAAATATTTAAAAAGTTGGGACAGGTTTATTGAAGTGGAAGGCTGGTAATGAGATTTGTATAGTAGGGGTTGGGGACTGATTCATTCTAGTAGAAGGAAAAAAGAAAAAGAAAAGAAAAGGAGAACGTTGGAGTATTATAATTTCCTATTTTTACATTTTCATTTCAAATTAATTTGGTTGTGTAAAGCCAGATGAACTGTAAGATGATATTGGGCTGTGTGTGTGTTTGTGCGAGTCTATCTTATGTCCTCTGTTTTGTTGTGTTGTTGTGTATATTTGTTTTAAATAAAAAAATATATATATTTTTTTAAAAAAAAAAGAAAAAAAAAAGAAAAAAGAATGGACTCTGCCTTGTCCCCTGTGTCTGTGATGGTCCAATCTGATTTATTAATATGACTTCTATGTGGAATGAAAATTGCATGTGAGTGTGTTTGTGTGTGTTGTATTTGACCCCTAAATAAGAGTTGTGTTCCCACTCTAAAATGAGTTGATTTTCATCTGCTGATAAACTCTTGAGGAAGAAAGTGAAACTACCACCTCCAGCCGGCCACTGCTCTGTAGTTGTTGTCTGCAGTTGTGGGACAGTTTGTGTGTCACTGTGGGTTTCCTGTGTACCTCAGTGACAACATGCACCATGTGTGATTGAAGTAGTGTGCTGCTACAACTTGGAAACAGGCAGCACTTCTTAAAAATGAGAGCTGGGGAAATAATTTAAATGGCAAGTTGGGCTGTTGTCTAATATTTCTATGGACCATATTCATTATTTTGAGTCTATTTCATTGGGGAAAAATAAGCCTAAAATGAACACTACATATAAGGTTAACACAACAGATTAAATTTGCTCTCGTTCATATAAGGGCAGTTCCTGAACCACAGTATGTGCACTGCAGCTGACATTATCACATGTTGTAATGGCTAACCACAGATAAAGATAGGAAACTACATATAAACAGTCACAGTGTCATGTTAGTAACACCAAACAACTGAACAAGTAAACAATTACCACTGCTGTTAAAAATGGAATAAGGTAACAGTGTCAATCTCCATACAAACAGTCTTTCTTTCTAGACAATAGATAGATAGATAGATAGATAGATAGACCCCCACAACTTAACAGAGCCAGCAGACCCCCCCCCCCCCCCCCCTCACTTTAGGGGTCCAGCATTCAGACCTGTATCGTTTTCCTGGTTGCCACACATGCCCTCACCCACTTGACCACATCAGTACATTGCGGTAGACTACTGCTTATTTTTGCACCGCTCAACTCTCAAATGTGCATTTGTCTTTGTAATGAGGGCTTTATGCACTGCAACCCTGCTATAATGTCCCTCTCTGTGGAGCTGTGGATGGACTGTCTGATCACGTCCAGCACTGACATTCTCAGACACCTGAAGAAGAGTCGCATCTCTGTTTTTCCTTACATTTTTGCACTAATGCACAAGCATCACAGTCGTCAAATGTGAGCTTTCAGCCACAATTTCCAACCCTATTTACTGATTTGTGAGTTTGGATGAAATTGTATATTTTGACCAAGCAAATGGATGCTTTCAAAATGTAACGGCACTGAGAAGGAGATTCTAAAACAGGAAAAAAGGCTTGTAATTTTCATGGTATGCTTCGGTTTTATTTGGCAAATAATAGAGAATTACTTGCAAAATCAGTATTGAAAATATGAGATGTAAACATGAACACACATACAAAAAAAAAATAACAACAATGAAATATCTTGTTCTTATAAATCTCAGTATTGTAATTATATAAGAAATATGCCAATTCATATTAAGAATGAGCTAATGCAAAGCATGAGACTCCTCCCTCTCAAACCATTTGAGTTCTGATGGCCTCATAAATCCTAAAGCCTAAGTTCTGGGGTTGATATTCAACACAATGTATTACAGCTCACCCTCCCAGGTGACAATAATTCAGAGTGAATTTTTCATTAAGAAAAAAAAAAAAAAAAAAAAAAAAAAAAAGACATGGCTGTGTTTTTCAACAAAAAAAAAAAAAAAAATGGAAGCCTGTACTTTATACACATCGACTTATGTTACATAAGTGTGTGTGTGTGTGTGTGTGTGTGTATTAGTAGTTAAGTTTGCCGTTCATAAATGGGGAAGCCAAAGGAATCAATTCTGGATTCATTATTCCATTTAATATGTTGATATTAAACTGGATGGTTCTTTATGTCATACTGGTTTTGACGGCAGAATAGGTGCTGAAGTCACAACTCTCACTTCTCTTCTTCGTCTTTGGCCTCTTTGATGACTGACGAATGTCTAACGTAGCATAACACACTCCATCTTCATCCTAGAAAGTAGTTTGACATTTTTAATAGGCTCACAATTATGTGCTGTTGTACTACTACTGATTACATTCATATACTGTGGCACTAGGTAACTTTTCTCATTTTTAATGGGACACAGTTATTATACTCATGCTATACTTATGTACATGCTGTACGTAACTTTCAATATGAAGAAATATCTGTGGTAAATGAGAGACAAAACAACACGTGCCAATACATGTGAAGACTGGGAAATGCTGGTACTGTTGGTTACCTGATTTCTTCTTGTTTGACTTGCAGTTTCAAGTCCTTGTTGATGAGCTTGAGGGTCTTTTGCTGCAGAAATGAATTCAATATCATGAAACAATATAGTTCCCACTGGGCACACAGTACCTTAGAGAGGAGAACTGATGTGAGGCCAGCTTTCTTAATTCTTATTTTTTAAAAATATTCATAAGATATACATATGATGAAGGCAAAATAAGTGCTGTGCTGAGTTGATATGTGAGATTCAGCTACCTGTTTTCTGGCAGAGGTGGTAAACCAAACCAGTGAAGGTCAGGAGGAAGAGAGCAGCAAATGTTGGACACAGAGTGAACAGCAGCATCCAGCAGGGCTCACAGTCTTGATCAGGCTGTGGAGGCTCAGAGTCACTGTAGTCTGAATCAGACACAACATTACAGGGTTTAGCTCTCTGAACGTGTTGCCTGACTGCAGTCAGGCAAATCTTCTCTCCATTTTTCATTTTCTTACTTGTGATGTGTTAGTTGCTGCAACAGCCATTAAATCCATGAATTTTCAAGATTACAAAGAGTTTTATCACAAAGTAAATGTATATTTTTCATTCATCATAAGACGACATGTCAGATTTGCATGTAGCAGCAAGAACTTGAGTTTGTATTGCTTGTTATGATTTGATCTACATAATGTAGTATAAAAGTTGTTGGAAAAAACTTTTATGCACCAAAAAAAAAAGAAAAAAGAAAAAAAAGAAAAGAAAAGAAAAGAAAAGAAAAAACACTGCAATGTTCAATACACATTAAAGATGGCCCACTATACTTTCAATGCAAATGGTCCCTCAGTCCACAAAGATCGTGTATAACTTATAACTTACTTATTAATTATTATTCTAGTTTTGTGGCTGTCTAACAGTGGATTTGACCCCCTCATCATCCTCATGCTCTCCGCCACAGAGGATGTGGGGATGCAGCAAATTTTCCCATACATGTTGCTAGCAATATTGGTGGTCTCAGTATCCAAATTGGCTCAGGGATGGCTCAAGCTGGCTTACCATCTGCATCATCAATATACTGTGTGCTTATTAGTTAGTCAAATGGATAAATTCACTACATAAATCATTAATGCACAAAGAGGATCCAGACCATAATACGACGTGCTGAATAGGATCCTTGTGGTGACATTTCCATATCTGTAAATATCATTGGAGAAAATTTTGCCCTCATCCTTCACCACGGTCTGTACAGTTCCACAGTAGTAGAGGCCCAGGTCAGAATCAGTGATGTTCTCGATCAGCAGGTCAAAGGATTCAGAGGAGCTGTTGCTCACAAAATGAAACCGAGGGAAAAGATTCACACCGCTTCTTGTTTCTGTTGTTGACAGAACAAGAGAAGGCTGGTACTCATGAGAACAGTTCCTAAACCACACTATGAATACTCCAGAGGACTTTTTGCAGTCACAGTACAGAGTGATGTTTTGTCCTGGTCTGACGGTCAGCTCTGACTCTAATCCACATATCCCACTCTGATAAGACAAAACAGCTCCTGGAATGTGAAAGCAAGGTAAAATGTAAACAATATTGCAGCATTAACCATTATGCAGGTTAGTATTGAAAATGTAGTTAAAATAGTTTTACAATTTAAACATTAACATAAATAGCCTTTTCCAAACATTACCTAAGAGAACGGTCAGAAAAATATCCATCCTGCCCGTGTGTGATGAGGTGTGACAGACGTCACTTATAATGAACACAGCCTTTTCCGTTAAAGGGCATGTAAGGGCTGATTGGCTAGTTGAATGGAAAACTTTTATCTGTGGTTCTTCCGTCTGTGTATGGTGCAAAGTGATTGGTAGGGTGTTGATGTGACGACTTCAAACAATGAGAGTAGATACAATCAAAGAAACCCCACCTCATACCTCCAACCTGGTGCTAAAGCAGCACTTGGAATGTAAAAGCAAGGTAAAATGTATTGCAACGTTATCTCAAAGGCAGTTAGTGAAAATGTTAGGTTTGGATGAAGTGTTAATTGTTGACCCGCAATTAAAACTTTTATGCAAATAAGTTTCACCAATCATTACTTGCAGAAAAATATGCAGCCTGTCTACGTGTGGAAATGACCCAGAACAGAGAGCCAGTGACCAAGACCTCATTCACTCATGTCACTTATTATGAGCACAGATGTTACCACTATAAGACATGAAAGGTGATTGGCTGGTTAAATGGAAACATTTCATTTGTGGTTCTTCTGTCTGTGTATTGTGCTGAGTGATGGGTGGGGTGTTGTGATGTGAAGAGTTTAAAAAGTGAGAATAGATACGATCAAAGAAACCTCACACATGCTACATTTTCCACTGAATGGAGCCTTGCCTTAGTATATTTGTAAGAAAAACAATGTATTTAGTCAAAGCCATTACAGACAAAAAAAAAAAAAAAAAAAAGCACTATAAAGGAGAAGGCAGAGTTGCAATAAAAGCATGTTTGCACAATGTACAGCAGCATCATTTTCTGAGACCCTGAAATAACATTTGTTAAATATACTTTACACTTCACACTTTCAATGTAACTTCAGCCACCAAGCTTTTGCCATTTTGAATGATGCAGCAACACTATTTTAGCAGCAGTCCTGATAAGAGGGAAAAGTGCAGGATTTATTATCAGTGACAAACACATTATATCACAACTGTATCTGGTTGAGAAAAATACATAATTCACCAGAAGAAGTTAAATATCATTGGAGACAAAATGCTGTGCATGAACAGCATATCCATGACATTTTTTTTTTTTTTAAAAAATGTATGATATTAACAAATAAATGAGTATGCCTATTTGACGGATGCGTTTTTTAGACATGACAGTAGTTGTATCAGTTTCCTCATGAGACATGCAGAAAATCAAAATCAAAATAAATCATGCTGCCTTATCTCATTTAAAGCAAGAAGAATATCACCATTGTAAAAGGCTTAAAATTTGTGGTCACAAATTATAACTTGGTCACAAACTGAGTGACCTTTGGCCTGACGAACCCATTTCAAAATCCACTCAGAAATTCTTGGTGATCATGATAAAACCAGGATTTCATAGCCCCTGAATCTGGGAGATTTGAAGTTTTCACCTGACAGAAAAGATATGAAGCTCTTTGTATGCTGGTTTATGCGATCATGCTCTCTGATAGCACATGTAATCTCAGATGATAGCAATCTGAGGTGTGTGTGTATGCATGCTTGTCTCAATCTTTGGTGTGCTTTCTTGTGGTGAGATCTGCTCTGTAATCACTGGCGCTTTGTTGTTGAAACAAGGTCATTCACTCTCTGCTTGCATCAGACAGTGCAATGCTGAGGTCTGGTGTGTCTGACTGAAAAGAAAAGATGCATTTGAGTAAGAAAATGTGATACATCTTTGTGTTTGTTCCCATTAAAAAACTAAGGTATGTAAGGTATGTTCATGATTTGTACAGTACATGTGAAATTCATTTTGAACTTATCTCATTTTAATATCCTCTATGTAAGCTACACTATAGCTGCCAATTTTTCTAGCTTAGATCTTAGTTGAGTCTTGTGATTTAAACTATTTTTTGATCTCCAGGCACTGCAGCTTCCATTTAGCATGGGAATTGCCTCAATTTAGAATGGGATCTTTATAGCAGAGGTGGAGCTGAGGCAATCAGGACGAGTCCAGGCATCCCTTAACCCCACCATGTCCACCAGCTGCCCCTAAGGGATTTGAGGGTATTCCCAGACCAGTGGGAATAAGTAGTCCCTTCAGCATGTTCTGGGTGTGCCCTAGGGTCTCCTACCAGTCGCACATGCCCAGAATCCTTCCATAGAGAGGTACCTGACAGGCATCCAAATTACATGCCTTAAACCACCTGAACTGCCTCCTTTCAATGCAGAGGAGCAGCAGCTCTATTCTGAGGTCTTCCCAGAAGTTTGAGATGTTTGACCCAATTAATTAACCTGACCCAGTTCCTGAGGGTGTCAGCATTCTCTATGTTCATTTCGGTCACTTGTAACAGTGACCCCAATCTTTCATTCACTACCCTTACCATAAGTATGAATTGGAACATAGATTGGTCAGTAAATCAGGAGTTTTGCCTTTGGGCTCAGCTTCATCCTCACCATGAGAATTATGGCTGTGGACCAGGGGTGTTGCTTAAGCAAAAGCCAAGGTAATGTGACATGACACAGAAATATGCAGTGATGATGGGATTTGAAAAACATGAACTTACCTAAAACTTTTTGTCATCTTCTACAGATGTTAATATGCACAAAACAAATATAAAAATATGGTGCACATTTACTGTATGATGGCACATTAAACTGCAGAACTGAACTGAAAATGAGGGAACGGATTCAAAAAATATTCCCTGTGTTTAATTGCCTCGTGTGTATCAGGTTTAGCTGTCAGAACAAGAGAAGTCTTGTTTTTATGAGAACAGCTCCTTAACCACACTATGTATACAGTTTAGAATAGTGGCTGTGGACCAGAGGTGTTGTTTAAGCAAAAGCCAAGGTAATGTGACATATAATATTCAGTAATGATGGGATTTAAAAAACATGAACTTACCAAAAACTTCATTTAAAAGCCAAGTCCCAATAAAAGACAGAATCCCTTTTACTGATGGGGTAAGGCTACACATTTTAACAAGTAAAGGCCGTTCTCAATTAGAAGCTGAGTCTAAATGACTTATTTTTTACTGTGCATCTGTGCATACCACGGGTGTAATTTCATTTTTCATTTTATTTTAATTCGCAATCAATCAACTGATATATTACCAGGTACCCTCATTCTTATACTGGTAATAGTCAACAAATAATTTGGTAGTATTTCCCATCTTTGCTGAATGAAAGTTTTGTACAAAAAGAATTAAAAACCTGTCTCAAATATGGGCCGGTTGTATTTAATTGAAGCAAATAAAAGTCTGATCAACTGATTGAAGTTTTAAGGTATTTACTGCATGATTCAGGCTTTGGCCAGCCAGAAGGACCTACAATGATATTGAAAACTGTTAGCAGACATATAACTCTCTCACATTCACAATGGTGAATGTTTGCATGTAAAGCGTGGCTTAAGGAGAGCAGAGGAAAAAACCTTTCATTGTATCTATTTTGGTACAAATTTCAGCACCATGGACAGAGAGTGCAGGTCTAATTATCATTATCATGTTTAAACTTCAAATAAAATAAGAAATGCATTGAATTGCATGCTAATTTCTTTGGGTGACCAAGGGGTGTTCAAAACACATTAAAACAAAAGGCAAATTTGGTACAAAATAAGAAAATTTATTGTAGTTTCAAAGCACTAATGATGGACCAAGTGGGCTTTCAGTCTTAAATAACATGCTTGCACTCATTTGTTACCAGAAAAAACACATACAGTCACAGACATCATTTGTGCAGGCTGTTGGTCTCTTATCTAAAGCAGCTGAGAAAAAATCTTCCATAACACACTGTTGAAAATTGTAAATGTACAGAAATGTACAGGAATGAACAAGTTATAGGCTTTTCACTGACGGGTCTATTTTCTTCTCATACACAAATAAGCCTCACTGAGTGTATTTTGTGTGCATATTGTGTGTATAAGCCTGCCTGGCAAAGTATGGCAGCTGCCATATCTTGCCATACCTAATTGATGGCTATGCTGTGGATTTGCAGACACTGACCCTCATCCCAGCCACGTCACACTCGGAGGTCACAGCTTGATGATACCATCAGAGCCATGTCATCTGCAGAGAGCAGGGGTGCAATCCTGAGGTTACAACACCAGACAGTTCACAACTGCAACTTGAAATCCTGTCCTTGAAAATCACAAACAGAACTAGTGGCAAAGGATAGCACTGGTGAACTCTAAACACCCACTGGGAATGAACTTGATTCTGACTACACATGAACTGAATGGCTCGCAGCTCAGATACCCAATATGCAGTATCCCCCACAGGAAATAAGCCATCTCCATGCTGATAAAGCCTTTTCCATTCTCTCTGTCATGTGGTCTATTTAGGCCAAATGGGCAAACACCTGTGACCCGTCCAGTACCCTTGCTAGTGTAATAAGTTGGTCCATCCAAGGATTGACAATCAACTGGAGTCTCCTTCCAAGCGCCCTGGCATCATGTTCCCCAGGGAGGTTGAGCAGTATGATAACCTGAAAATTGGGTCACACTCACTTGTGACATTTTTAAAAAATGGGATTCACCACTGCCATCTACCAGTCTAAAAGCTCTGTACCTGATATCCGCTTGACATTGAAGAGATGTGCCAGTCATGACAGACTGACAATACACAGAGCTTTCAGCTTTTTAGGGTGGGTCTCATCCATACCCAGCACCTTGCACTGCAGAGTTTGCCAGCTACCAAAGTCACTCCCACCAGACTTCCCTCTCTGAATGAGTTAACTATCAAATTACTGGGCTGGTGCCATGACAGGCACCAATAATTTATTGTCTGAGTTCAACTCCAAGCTCCTTCAACAATGAAGGCTTTGCACAAGATCTATTCGGACTCCACAGTCAGCTTCCCCTGAGATGCACAAGAAACTCGGGAGGTTTAAGATGAAGGCCCTCTAGACATGTCTTCCACCAGACATTCCCAGTTCTCCTTCACTACATGTTTAAGTTTACTGGTTCTATCTGGTCTAGGGTTAGGGTTGGGGTTGGGGTTATCTAGCCAGCTCCTTTGATTCAAAATAAATCAACAGGTAGGCCTGTTGAGGCCTGCAAAGGACTTTGTATTCATGCAGTTCCATGGTAGATTTATTTATAGTGTTACAGTATTTACTATAGTGTCTTATTGGAGAAAGACAGCGTTTCATCTGCTGAGCCAGCTTTGGATTTATAGAACATATTTATGGCACATCTAATTTGCTGCAGCACTCCAGCACCCTAGAATTGTGGCGAGATTGCTTTACTGACCCAGCTTCTGTATGTCATGTCAAATTCTCACTGCAAAGGAAGGCAAGGATGATATTTGCATAATTTTGTTGTTTTAGGAAGAATTTACTCCGCTGTGAACTTCTCCCTACCTCCACAAACTTAGAAAGATGTGTGACACTGAGACTTTCAGACATAGTGGTGAAGTTTCCGTGCAGCTTGAAGCATCAGCAATATTTGCAGCTTGGAAAATTGAGAGATACAATGGAGGTGTTGATGGACACTGGTTTTATATTTATAGAGATGTAAGAGTGATTTCCCACAGAGTGTTACATAATGCTGATGGACAGCATCTCAAGGAAGATGATAAAAGCTATACCTCGGGACAACATGGGTGAGACTGCTGTAACAACGTGAAAAAGATAAATGAGCTAGAGTATTCTAATCCTCCTGGACGATGCTTCAAGGCAGAAAATGAAAATGATTTCTTTAAATTCTAACCTATTTGAAAAAGGTAAAAGGCATTTTTCTTTTTCTTTTTTTTTTTTAATGTTTCAGGAATCCGAGAGTTTTTAAACAATTTTTGAACATGCTTTAACAGTATTTAAATAAAATGTTTTCCTCTGGAAGTCCCAGACAAGGACATGCACTTTATTTGTGTCACAAATCTGATTGGCTCATGGTCGCCTAAACAAGAAGGAGGGACAAATAATCTATTCTCCGTAATACTTAACCTTTCCACTGGATGTCAGGCAAGTTTCACCTTGACCTCAGAGTGTTTGGGACTACACCTTACCTTCTTTCAGTTCTGTGTGTCCAACATAAAAGGTAGAGCCAAAAATAACAGATAAGTTCAAATAACATCAGATGTTAATTTATCTGCTAAAAAAGCTGTACTCATTTAATTAATAAATGAATGTGCAAATGTGTTTGTAAATAAGAAGCGACTGGGACTGAAAGAATAAAGAATATTTGTTCCGGTGAGATACATGGATATGTTTAGTGATTAACATGTTACATTTCTTCAAAATCTGACCATAGAACATTCGTTTTTTTTGTACTTTTGCATTTGCTCTTCCTCCAGTTTCTTTCAGGTTGTCAGAGATCATTTAGCAGTGACACAGGAAACACATCACTGTGGTGACCATAAATTTGATCTTGTGACAGTGGGTATAGTTTCACGCACCTTAGTAATCAGATATTTTTTTTTAGGATATTCAGACTTAGTAACTTAATCTGGCACATGTAAACATGGATAAATTAACCTAAAAAACCACTTATAAGCAGCTTATCGCAAAAGGCTTTGATTTTCTTTGACATCCAAACACTGTACAGGTAAGCAGGTAACCTCTCTCTCTCTCTCTCTCTCTCTCTCTCTCTCTCTCTCTCTCTCTCTCTCTCTCTCTCTCTCTCTCTCTCTCTCTCTTCCACTCTCTGCAAACTCAGCTCACAAGCACAGACTCATTCAAATAAAATGTAAAATGTATAAAAATCTATCTAAAGCACAGAAGAATGATCTGGTCACTGAGAGAAGCAGGACTCAGAAAGGTAGTGCCCTGCAGCATCCTGTGGTTGCTGCTGAGCTGATCAATTTTAACCAGCGGTGCGTTTCACTGTGCATTTCCTGAAACACCATACCACCCATCTGTAGAGGCTCACACATCAATGAAATCTCCACCATTTGAAAAACTCACAGCCACTCTGACAAAAAGATTACCTGAACGTTAACCTCATTGTTGTTTGCTGTTGAAGTTATTAGTGATGCTGAGCCCTTTGCGTGCAGTATTGGAGGTGATGCTGTCACCCCTTGGTATGACCCTTAACAAAAATTAATAAAAAGTAAAATCTGCCTATCTTGTTTTTTTCTTTTTGACCCATGTGTGTGAAGTGTGTGGTGAGGCTCCGTTCATTTTCATCTTCTGATAAACACTTGTGGAGGACAGTGAAGCTAACACCTTCAGCAGGCTGCTACTCTGCAGCTTTTGTCTGTGAACATGTTGGGCCCTGCAGTTGTTGTGCTACAGTTTGTGTGTCAGTGTGGTTTTCCTGTGTACTTTAGTGATAACTTGTATCACATGCTGCATCTTGTTGCCACTTCTTGGAAACAGGTAGCACTTCTTAAATATGATATGGGGACGTTAACTTAAATGTCAGTCTTGTCTTTTGTTTTGAATAACTTTGAAATGTATGAGTATGATTCTTGGAATTGTACCAATGCTACATTATCAGCTGGTATTTAGAGCAGAAAAAGCACCTAAGCATAAACTTTTTTCAATTTCCCTGTTCCTATTCACTACTAAACCGATCACTCTTGACTCTGGGGCAGAAGTAGTGGCAAGATCCTTTTTTTTTTTTTTTTTAATTTACAGCTGACCTCCAGCCTGTATACTGATGGATGTCTCAAAAACTTGTCATTACATCTGCTGCCCCTGCGCCTGAACATTTATCTGCCCTATATTTGATGGTGAAAAGTGCAACAGAGAACACTATCTTTAACTTTGCAGCCCTGCTCTTCCATGCTTTCAGAATCTGTGGGGGATTAAAGACAGGATGTGGCACAGACCACATTTTAAATGAATACTTCTTATAACTAAAAATAATTAGATGAGCTGTATGCACTGTTACCTAATAAAAGAAAAAAAAAAGTAATGTTACTGATGATACATCGGGGCCAGCCTCGCCTGATTTATCCCTGATGCCTCTGATGTGGCTGTCAAAGCTGATGTGTCAACAGAACCAATCCACATTTCATAAATCAAAAGTATTTGATTGCTACATGCAGTTGTGTGTACTATTTTGGCTTGTACCTCCTAAAAGAGCCATGACAAACATGTCTCTTTAACAATGGACATCTGTATGTTAAATGAATCACGTTATTTAAAAAGTAGGTACTGAAGGCTTTTTATTAACTTGGGTTTTATTATATTTTACAAACCTGCTGCTTTGGAATAACAACTTTCAACAAGCAAGGAAATGGACAATAACACTGATGGAGTGATTAAACACACACACACACACACACACACACACACACACACGGGCTAGTAGTTCTCATAACATATCATACTATAGCTGTTGTTAAATGTAAGCATTATTGTTATAAATATGAACTATGAGCAAATGGAACACTACAAAAATTATCGCAAAATGATCTTGTTCTTTCATATCTCAGCATTGCAATTGGTAACATATCCCATTGTGTTTGAACTAAGGGAAAGGATGAAAGTCTTCATCTCCCCTCCCCCTCACACCATGCCAGTGCTGATGGCCTCATAAATACTAAAGTCTGTGCTCCAGGCTGGGTATTCCTCTGAGGTACAGATAACATATGAGAGAGACTTCAGAGTAAACTTTTCATAAAAACAACATTTCTTTGGTTATCATCAGAAAAAAAGAAAAGAAACTGTATTATATACATCAGTGACCATGATCAATTACATCTTTGTATGCATGTGTGTGTGTTTGTGTGTGTGTGTGTGTGTGTGTGTGTGTGTATAGTTTGCAGTACATTGTTGTTCCTGTACATTGTCCAATTCTGTGGACAGAATGTAGACGCCATTGTTAATGGGTTCATTATACCATTTAAGAGGTTAATGTTAAACTGGACTGCTCTTTATGTCCTGCTGGTTTTGATGGCAGAATAGGTGCTGAAGTCAGAACTCTCACTTCTCTTCTTCATCTTTGGCCTCTTTGATTTGTGACGAATTTCTAATGTAGCGTAACACACTCCATCTTCATCCTAAAAGACAGCATTTATGATTTAGGCTCACAGTTTGTGCTGCTATGCTACTAAATACTAGCATTTATTTGCCCACTCAATCTACACACAACTGCCAAAACAATGTTAGCAACATGCTCTGTTGGTTACCTGATTTCTTCGCGTTTGACTTCCAGTTTCAAGTTGTTGTTGATGAGCTTGAGGTTCTTTAGCTGCAGAAATTAATTCAGTATCATGAGACAATATATTTCCCACTGGGCACACAGTACCTTGGGGAAGAGAACTGATCTGAGGCCAGCTTTCTTTCAAAGTGCTCATCTGTGAAACTGTTAAAAAATATATATTTTGTACCAGAGAAATGAAAAATGTTAAACTGCACAAAAAATGGTAATCTGTCGGAGGAAATCTGTAAGATGTACATATGATCAAGGCAAAGGGTGCTGAATAGGGTCTTTTGCTGCAGAAATGAATTCAGTATCATGAAACAATATAGTTCCCACTGGGCACACAGTACCTTAGAGAGGAGAACTGATGTGAGGCCAGCTTTCTTAATTCTTATTTTTTAAAAATATACATAAGATATACATATGATGAAGGCAAAATAAGTGCTGTGCTGAGTTGATATGTGAGATTCAGCTACCTGTTTTCTGGCAGAGGTGGTAAACCAAACCAGTGAAGGTCAGGAGGAAGAGAGCAGCAAATGTTGGACACAGAGTGAACAGCAGCATCCAGCAGGGCTCACAGTCTTGATCAGGCTGTGGAGGCTCAGAGTCACTGGAGTCTGAATCAGACACAACATTACAGGGTTTAGCTCTCTGAATATGCAGTCAAATGACAATATCGTCTCTCCATTTTTCATTTTCTTTCTTGAAACTTCCCAAGTACAGAAAATGGCTGTGTGCAATGTGTTAGCTGCTGCAACAGCCATTAAATCCATGAACTTTCAAGATTAGTTTGTATAATAAAATATATATATTGTGGCTGTCTAACAGTGGATTTGACCTCCTCATCATCCTCATGCTCTCAGCCACAGAGGATGTGGAGATGCAGCAAATTTTCTCATACATGTTGCTAGCAATATTGGTGGTCTCAGTATCCAAATTGGCTCAGGGATGGCTCAAGCTGGCTTACCATCGGCATCATCAATATACTGTGTGCTTATTAGTTGGTCAAATGGATAAGTTCACTACATAAATCATTAATGCACAAATTGGATCCAGACCGTAATACTTACTGAATAGGATCCTTGTGGTGACATTTCCATATCTGTAAATATCTTTGGGGAAAATTTTGCCCTCATCCTTCACCTCGGTCTTTTTAGTTCCACAGTAGTAGAGGCCCAGGTCAGAATCAGTGATGTTCTTGATCAGAAGGTCAAAGGATTCAGAGGAGCTGTTGCTCACAAAATGAAACCGAGGGAAAGGATAATAATTGCTTTTTGTTGGCAGAACAAGAGAAGGCTGGTACTCATGAGAACAGTTCCTGAACCACACTATGAATACTCCAAAGGACTTTTTGCAGTCACAGTACAGAGTGACGTTTTGTCCTGGTCTGACGGTGAGCTCTGACTCTAATCCACATATCCCACTCTGATAAGACAAAACAGCTCCTGGAATGTAAAAACAAGGTAAAATATAAACAATATTGCACAGTTAAGCATTATGTAGGTTACTACTGAAAATGTAGTTAAAGTAGTTTTGCAATTTAGACATTGACATAAATAGCCTTTTCCAAACATTACCTAAGAGAACGGTCAGAAAAATATCCATCCTGCCCGTGTGCGTGGTGATGATCTGGTGTAGAGCGATAGTGACACGTCTCACAGATGTCGCTTATAATGAACACAGGCTTTTCCGTTAAAGGACATGTAAGTGCTGATTGGCTAGCTGAATGGAAAACTTTTATCTGTGGTTCTTCTGTCTGTGTATGGTCCTAAGTGATTGGTAGGGTGTTGATGTGACGACCTCAAACAACGAGAATAGATACAATCAAAGAAACCCCAACTCATACCTACATACATACCTACATACCAACATGATGCTATATTTTCCACTGATTGGAGCCTCATAATACTGAGAACACCTGTAAGCAGCACAGCATATGTGGCCAAAGGTGTTAGACAAAAAAAAAGAAAAAAAAAGAAGAATGAGCAGGGAGCAGACAAAACAGTTAATACTTATTGCAGTGTTAACCATTAGATGGACTGTTAATCGTTGGAGACTAAGAATTTAGATCTTTACTTAAATAGGTTTACCCCATGATTACCTAAGAGAACAATCAGAAAAATATCCATCCTTGGGCTGGGCACAGATGTAAATATTTCAAACAATGAGAATAAGTGCAACCAAAGAAACCTCAAAACCCCTACCTCCAAATTGGTGCTGCATTTTTCAGTTTGGAGCCTTACAGTGCTTAATACACTTGTAAGCATGTAAGCAGCACAGTATATGTAGTCAAGGGTGTTAGACAAAAAAAAAGTGTGAGCAGGGATGGGGCAAGAACACGTTGTACAATGCACGGTAGCATTGTTTTCTGAGGACCTGACACATTTTACAGATATACTTTTGCCATTTTGAAAGATGCAGCAGTGCGACTTAGGGAGTGGTCTCAATGAGTGGGGAAAAACACAGGGTTTGTTGTCAGTGTCATGTTTAGCAGCTCCTACGTGTATGATATCAGGTTGAGAGGAGTACATGATAGTTCATCAAATTCACAAAAGAGAGAAACAAACCACTACGGGGAACAAGAAACTATGCAAAAACAGCAAGAAGAGACCATATCACTGCTGTTGTGAAAAGCTAATAATTGCAGTTTTTTGTGATTTTTGTGTTTTCATTCCACCTGAAGGATGACATACTCCTCAGTGGGCTCAGTGAGACAATTCGGTGACCCTTGCGCTTATGAACCATTTTCAAAATCCATGGGGCTAACTTGGAAATTCATTTTGGTCAAGCTAAATGTAGGACTTTGTTTATTGTTCCTGAAAACCTGGCATTTTGGAGATTCAAGGTTTTTGCCTGACAGCAATGATATGAAAAGTTTTGCACCTTGATCTGTGCCATCACACTCTCTAATAGCTCATATCACCTTGGAGGATTGTTGCCTCAGGTGGTGAGATGACAGAAACAAAGCCTCTGGTGCCAGATCTTCACATTGACAAATTGCTTCAACAGCCTGAACAGTCATTCTTTTTCTAAAGGACATAAACATATTGTTTTTTATCACTGATACAGTGTGTGGTTTTATGAACATGCATGCACGTTTTACTCTGTCATCAGTCATGCTTTGTTGTTTAAAAAATATCCTTTGCTGTCTACTGCCCACAAATAACCTGTTCAGTGTGATGCAAAGGTTTGGTGTGTTTGGATGGAAATCAAACATCCCTTTGATGAAAAAAAAAAAAAAAAAAAAAAAAACATAAACTCCATGATAGCATCTATTTCTCTGATCAAAAGTGAACATCTTGCTTTCAGGCTAATCTAAGTATTCTGGCACACTTTTTAGATCAGCACACTTTTAGACTTAGCTGGCCTAGCTTCAGGGGCCACATTTGTTCTTAGTCATTAAGTCACGGTCCACACATGGGCTCACTTAAGAGCCATTCAGTTTTATTTTGCAAAACAAAAAGTGCAGTAGGCATAATCCACAGAGCTTTCATGCACTGTTGTAACACAAAACATCCAAAAAAGTGCAATGAAGGCTTAAAACCTGCTAAAACAAAAAGCCATTGTGTGTGTGTGTGTGTGTGTGTGTGTGTGTGTGTGTGTGTGTGTGTGTGTGTGTGTGTGTGTGTGTGTGTTTTCTAGACAACAGTATTATGTAAACAAGGAGATATTCCAGAAAGTGGATACAACAAACTCTAACCATAACCCTGAACTGAGGATTGGTTAAACCAGACAGAGGCTTACTCAGGTTTAGCACATCCAGGACAGCTACTCACAGTGAGTTCAATCAACTCTAATTTGGTTGAGCCCATTGAAACTGAATGGGTAGAACTAGCACTATATAGGGATTTCTAGCAAGTGCATCTGCAGCCTGCAACTAGTACAAAATCGGCCCCCAATGTGCAGCACACATCCACATTGCAATGTAATCGCCTCTAACCACTGCAGCTAACATTGGGCCTGACAACTAATGTTAATATTTGTTACAAAATATTGAAGTTACAATATTGATAACTGAAGTACAGTTTAACTTGCTAGTAGTTATAAGGTTATAAACAACAGCTTGTTTACCTAGAGATATTAGAGTATTTGAGCCATAGAGTATTTGAACATTGTTGCTTTTAGGTAACTAAATCATTTAAATAGTCACATAATAATGTTAGTATTAGTTTGTTAGTTACAATGGCAATACTTCTCAACTCCCCTTTGTCCCTTTGAACTGATTTGCTCCCTGCGGCTTGAAATCTTAATATCTTGTGCAATCCACTTCTTAGGGAGCTACTGGGTGATTGAAACGCACCTAAGGAAACAGGAGTGTCATTTTCAAGGCCTCTTGAATTCAAAATTTTAATGCAATATATGGGAACACAAGAGAGTAACAGTAACTCAAGTTTTAACAGAAAAACAGTAGTTAACTTGTATAACATTGCTGAGTTAATGAGTGTGCACCGGAGAGCTGTTTTGTAGGCTGTGCAGACGTGGAAACAGAAACCCCAAAATTTGTGATATCCAGCAAAGAGCAAAGATGTAAGCCCAAGGACAGAGGGCAGCTTTGTCAAGGTTACTGCTGATGGACGGACAGATGGACAAGCAGACGGACAGACAGACAGATGGACAGACAGACAGACAGACTGGCAGCAGTGATCGCATAACTTACCATTTCCATAAATGATAATAAAGCCAAATACTGGTCTGCTCAAATATTACCACTGTACACAAATATTTTAAAGCTTAATGCCAAAGACATGTTTACCCATCATATACTGCCATTTGTTGGGACTGCAAAGTCAAATTAATCTTGAAAAAAGTAGAGAAATTCACTAAAGACAAATCAAGATCCAACCAAAGCTACTGTAAGTGCAACCGATTCACAGTGTGCAATATTAGTTTTATTTATGATTATACAGTAGATTGTTGCCTTTGAAGAAAACTTCACCCCTATTTGTTAACTGGTCTTGATGGAGTCAGTTCTGAACTGACAGCAATATTATTGTATGAGGAAAAGAGCTCACTCTGATTCAGTAAACTGCATTAATGGCATAGATTCAAATATATCCACTGACCAAACATCAAGGCCTCACAAAACTGGGACGCACAGATGACCCTATTGGCCAGATTCCAGACACAATTACTAATAATGAGGTTGTGTGTTAACATAATGGGCTACCGAGTATCTAGATTTACAAACTCAATATGTTCCAACTCTCCCATAATATCCATCTCACAGAAAGGAAATGTGTCCTGTAGCCAGTGCCTACACCTGATGAGCTTGCCACCATGGTGTATGAGGAAAACATTAAATAGGCTTATAACAGTTCAAACTTGAAAAGAGGGTCTTCCTATTTGCTCTCCAATCTGCACTGCCTTGCCTGCAGAGGATTTGTTATGAGACTGTTTGTGTTATATATGTTTATTTAATTGCATTTATCACTTGATTTACTAAGTTCTAATAAGCATTTGGTGAGTACAGTGTGAATTGTTAGATCAGGTTGTGAACACTGGAATAAAATCAGCCTTGACTCACAGTGGGATTTGAAAGTTGCAACTGTTACCCTACATGAAATTATCTGTTTGCAAAAAAATGGATTTGGTCTTGAACTCCAGTCTTGGGAGAGAAGGAAACAGAAAATGGTGTATGACAGAGCGGAGCCCGGAGACTTATTAGATGATGTTGATTAAAATGAACTAAGCTGAGCTGAAAAAAGGAACTGAAAAGCAAGGCCGGCTGGAAAGGAAGCTTTTCATAAGTGCCTGTGTACGTGCGCACACACACAAATGTGTGCGTGTGTGTGTCTATCTGTCTGTGTGTATATGTGTGTGTGTGTGTTTGTTTCTCTGTTTTCTGCTTGCATGCACATGTATAAAGGTATAAATATATGCATTTGTGTGTGTGTGTGTGTGTGTGTGTGTGTGTGTGTGTGTGTGCCCACTGTGCACAGCGCTGCTCCCATGCATGATGGTGCAGATGTTATCCAGAAGGTTTTTAGCTTTGTTGTTTTCAGCTCAAGCCCCTCTGCAGAGTAAAGGGAGGGGTTTGGGGTCTGCGGAAACCACAACTGTTTTCATCCACTTGTCAAACGTCAGCTGCTTGGTCAGCCACTGCAGGCCTCTCTCTCTCTCTCTGTCTCTCTCTCTCTCTCTCTCTCTCTCTCTCTCTCTCTCTCTCTCTCTCTCTCTCTCTCTCTGTGTGTGTGTGTGTGTGTGTGTGTGTGTGTGCGTGTGTGTGTGTTTGAGTGGGCGGGGGTGTTGTGTGGACTTAGTGTTTTCAGCATTTGTGCAACCTCTTGCACAAATCCAAAGGAAACTGTTTATTCAGGCATCCGGAGCAGAGTAAATGTTCACACATTTGTTTGAGACATGCAAATCATTACCAACAGGGGGACTGTGTCATCAGTGTTATGAGCTCTGGCCTCTGCTTTATTATTTTGCACTCGCAATTGTGCATGTGCTAGCATATGATTGTGCACATTTGTATTTCCCCATCTGCATATACATTGTCTTTCTTAATGCCTGTGTCTGCATGTATGAGTATTTGTGTTTGTGTGTCTTTTTGTAATACATCAGCTTACAGAGAAAGGCTGCATACCTGTCCTTGTGCATTGAGTCTCTTGTGTATACAGTGTGTGTGTGCATGTGTATGCGTGTGTGTGTGATGACTTCATTTGTCCCGAGAGGGTAAATTTTTCTTGCGCTATACAGCTGTCAAATATGTAGGTATGGGACCAACACAAAAGAAATGACATGACAATGCCAAAAACACACCACATATCCATACAAGTGTTAGTGTTTGTACACCTTGCTTGTCTGTAGAATACCTGAACGGATGTTTATATCCCCAATGACATACACAAGGTCAGCGCTCCCCTGCACTATGAGCAGCTGCTAATGTGACTTCAGCTGGCAGCGTTAAAGCTTGCTCTCCCTTCCAACATCACTAGATGGCAATATAGCTGTTTACTGTGGTGGTTACAGTGTATATTTATGTATCTAATACGCTGGTCCTGTGTGTTCATCTTTAATTATTAAGTGCTGTACGTTTTTACTTGCAGCCCTGACCCAATACTGTACATTAACTGCACATTTATGAGTAGTGACTATCGTCTTTATTAAGAAAGACAAGACGTTTTCTAGTGTGCCACGTTGGCATAGCAATAGCGTTCACTGATTTTCATCACATCATGCAACTTGGCCAAAAACGCTTGATTTCTGTCTTAAATGCCTATTATCTATTCTGCAATTACACCTCCTCTGTCTCTGTTTCTCATCCGCTCCTCTTGTGAAAGTGCCGAAAAATTCAGATGCATGATGGCATTGCACATTGCGCTTAATATGCCAAGTTATGACTTCCCCTTGCAAACATTCACATATGTAAATGTAAATATTCGCCTTTCTGTTTCTAAGTGACTGACGACCTTTACCCCACACTCAGTGATGAAGACACGTTGGTAATGACGTACATCATGCAACACCTTGTTAGTGCTGCGTGAGGGCTTGTATTTCATGTGGAAACAACTTTCACTACATCACGCTGGAATTAAATTTTTGGGCTATTGAACAAATGTTTGGGGAACTATTACAATGCTACTTTGCTGAATAAAATCTTTACAATCTATATGCCACCATATCTCAAAAAGACACAGAAACACATCCTAAATCCACCGAAACTTTAAGATCTTCAAGATCTTAAGTTATTATTGTTATGTTTTTATAGTTTTGCATTTTTCATTAATTTGAATTTTATTTTGACTTTTTGTTTTCAATGTCATTTTAGTTTTAATTAGCTTTTAAAGTGGGTTTCTAATTTAGTTTAGCTTTAATTTTTTTTGAAAACGCTTAGTTTTATTTAAGTCGGTCAGTGGTGAGAATCAAAAAGGTCAGAAAAAGTACCAAAAAAAGGAAAAATATTGTGTGATAAAAACATCATACCGTTTTTAAAAAAATGTACTCGCTTAGGACAGATGAACAACCAAATAAATTGACAAAGACTTCCCGATAATTTTAGTTTAGTTTTTTTTTTTTTTTTTTGGAAAGTCTGATTTACAAATTTCAGTTCACAAAAGAGTTACACATAGTTTTTTTTTGTTTGTTTGTTTGCTTTTATTAACAAAATAATATTAACCTTGGAACAGATGCAATTTACTGCTGTGTGACTGACTACCTGTTTAGCCGTTTAGCTAAGGTTAGATCAGTGTTGTAGTGCTGTTTTTAGTGCACCACACCCCACCCCAGAATTTGAAGAGTGATGATTGCTTAAGTTTAGACATATCGGCAATCTTGCATTTTTAGGCTACCTGGTCTGTTGTTTTGGTTTTGAAGTGTTGCTGGCAGCGCAGAGGTCAGAGGGACATCACCTGTCCCACTGACACACACACACACACACACACACACACACACACACACACATACATATATATATATATATATATATATATATATATCAGACTGACAGCTTGCACAACCTATCATGAAATTTTACTCAGTCACTCAGTCACTGAGTCACGTAAGAGGACGTTTTCATGAATTTTATCGGTTGGTAAGTTGTCAATCTGTCAGCCAGCAGCTCAAATAAGCATTTTTTCCTTTTCTCTTTTTCTGTTTTTAGAAGTGGAGGCGCGTCACATCCGTTTCTCCCCTCCACTAAACCACCAATTAGCAATTAAACATGTGGTTGGAAGCATGATGAATGTGAAACTAAACTTGCATTGTTGTTGCACTATAATGTGTGACTCTCTAGTCTGTAGCTGGAACTGGCAAAATGTGAGGCTTCAGTTGCAAAATGATTCAGGTTTTCAGCTCAAACTGAAAGCAGTGGTCCATCATACTATAAATGGGCAGATTTCCAGTGAGTGTGCCATAAAGTCAAAATGCTGAATTTAGCTTTAACGTGGACAGGTTTCCAACTGAATGTAGACTCAGGAAAGCTCCCTCTGTAATTGGAAAACTACGTCACAGTGTAGCTCAGACACGCGGCACAAATCGCCTAAAAACATGCTCTGGGTGCTTCCCACTTAAGTCCTTTCACGCAGAGCCAATTATAAACACACACACACAAACACACAACACCCACAAAAACTCATGGGCTCGTGGAATTATAATGCATGCACATGCACGTACAGACACATAGACATAGACACACACACACACACTAACACACACACACACACAGACACACACAGACACACACTCACTCACTCATACAGCTTCCTCTCACGGCATGCCAAAACTGGGGTCACAGCCGTTCATGGTGAATGAGTGCCAAAGAGAATTGAGCAGATGAACAGATGAGGAGAGCCTAAACACACAATCTCTCTCTCTCTCTCTCTCTCTCTCTCTCTCTCTCTCTCTCTCTCTCTCTCTCTCTCTCTCTCTCTCTCTCTCTCTCTCTCTCTCTCTCTCTCTCTCTCTCTGTCAGTGTTTCCCTTATTGTGTGTCCCCCTCCTCCCCCTCGTGTCTGTTTGTCTCAGTGCTTCAGCGTAAACTGATGCTGTTTTTCACCCATTAGCCTTATTAATCTTTTTAATCAGTGGAGTGTTCACTCTCGTTAGCATCAGGGTTAGCCGCGTGCAGACCCAATGGGGATTAGCATTCAGCAGGTTAGTCATGATGTCAACCATAGCCTGAAAAGCTAAGCACGTCCCATTCAGAGCCAATAGGTGACATGTTCTCAATTACCGACCAATACAACATAATCACACTTAGTGACGATTCAGAGAAAAGTTCCATGGAGCAAGTGGACACACATATGGTCAAATTCATGCAGTGGATGCACACACACACACACACACACACACACACACACACACAGTGAAGAAGTGGAGCTGGTTAAATGAAGCGAGGGAGACAAGGAGAGACGAGTTAAATGAAGGAGAGAAGAGGAGCTTTCCCCTCCACCTCCTTCTAATCTGTTGTGATCGTATCCATGCTCAGGTCCGTCCGTGGCCAGATGGTCCACAGCACACAAACAAATGCGCGCGCACACACACACACACACACACACACACACACAAAGCACAAAGAGCGATGCCGGAATCCCAAATTCACACTGAAAAAAAAGCAATCTCCAAAATAGATTTGCTAAAACTCTCAGTGTACCATATTACTTTTTACATTGGCTGCAAATTGGTGGAGATAGAAAAGAAAGAACATACTTGAAAAAGGCTAAAAGATATTCAATTAGAAATGGAAAATTAAAGATGAAAGAGAGGAAAAAAGAAGGAGGAGAGGGCAGGGCAGAATAAAGACAGAAAAGAGAGAAAATAAAGGGCAAAATAAGACTTTGCCTTTTTATATCTCTTCTTCTGTTGTTGCGACGCGTGACTGTTTGGACCCGCTGGCGAAAGGGTTTGTGTTCAATCACACTTTCCTCTGAGACGGAAATTAGAGCACTCTTTTTAGAGCCTCACGGCACACACACACATACACGCACACACACGCATACACACACACCCACTCATACACACTCACACACACACACACACTGACACACACATATGCAAACGCATGGTCTTACACAAACATAAATGCACATCAATGCACATACGCACACACATGCACATGCAGACATCATTAGCATGCACACACAAAACTGTATTCACACACACACACACACACACACACATACACACACTTCTCCTCTTAGCACATGCACTCACATGCATCCACACACATTGTGCTTGTCTCTCTCTGAGTAACCAGAGAATGCCTGGCTGGCTGGCTGGCTAGCTGGATGCTCAGGGGCAAGTCTGACATGAATCCTGTCTGATGCCTGTTTTTGCACTCCGATAATTCAATTAGGAGGGAGGACGGCCCGTGCACTGCTGCACATAGCGGTCACAAGTTGTGCCAAAACCCCAGGCCATGGGGTTATAGTGAGAGGGGGGATAAATTACATGATGTTACCTGCACGCACTGACAGGAAGAGACAAGGCGTGACCTGCAGGGCACCTTAGCCAGCTCAATGGCAACACGACTGGACTGACACCCTAGGAAGGGCTGCTTAGGCCCACTCACCCATGGACACTCACACATACACACATACACACAAATGCACACACAGACACAAACAAAGCCACTGATATGTAAAAACTGGCTATGATTTGCTCACATATGTGCAGTGTGCGCTCTGAATTTAAATGGCTTTCGCCTGCACACTGAGGACAAACAAAGTCGTCAAGATGCATTACAGTTTTTTTTTTAGAATTGGTTTGACTCAACAGGCGTATTCCTAATTGAAGCCCCGTCTCCTAAAAATTACTGTCTCAGGCAACTTAACTGCATTCTCAATTACTTATCCAGGGGAATGTATTTGGTAATTGGATTACATTTGTTTGTACCATATCACATGAACATTTGTTATCACTTAGTCTGAAGTCCACACTAGGGGGAACCTGGGGTGGCAGATTGGTCAAACATGCGACTTTCACCCAAGCCACCTGCGTTTGAGGCGGCGAGAAGCAACTGTGGTGTTCTGTTTTTTGGCAAATGTTACATATATTATGTTACCATAACCAAGTGTTTTTTACATCTACACCTAACCTTTCTCTAACCTGAACCAAGTAGTTTTAGTGGCTAAAGATAACAAAACTGGCCAAAATCACATGATATACAAGAAACATATTAGAAACGGATCTAATTTGTGACAAAATATCTTTCCCTGTGAACATAATTAAGAATGCAGTTTAGTTGTATGACATTGTAATTTTTAGGAGACAGGTTGCCTAAACTTTAATACTGCATGCAACAAGGCAAAATAAAAAGAAATAATTTTTAAAAAATGCTTAAATTGAGCTTGTACAGAATACAAACATTTAATCCTTTGTTTTACCCTGAAATGTAGTCTTTGCAGCAATATGAAAGTAGGTGGTTACTGTACAAGCAGAGGCAAAAATCAAAAATGACTATAGAATGATAAAGTGAAGCGTTTTCATTGTAAATTGCAGCAAAATATATGGACAGTCAAGCAGAAGGAATATTCACAGCACATGCAGTATACAAACACATGCACATTCACAAGCAGACCACATATGGTCATCTTCATTCAAGGAGAGAAACACAGCGAACTCACTCACCCATAAAGAATCTTTCACCTCCATCCCCGCCCCCCAGCCACACACAAAAGCACTCACACACCACACACACACACACATACACACATGCACCCACAGCGGCTTGCTTTTTGTGCCCTCCTTCTACTCCACTGCCTCTCCTAATGTCATTCTTGACATGACACCAATGTTTTCTTTCTCATCATACATGTGGAGGACCAGCGAACACCGTGTTCTTTTAACTAGGTCAAGCAGAGGGCCAGTGCGGATGTTTTTCTTCTTAAGACTCTGTGTGTGTGTGTGTGTGCGTGTGTGTATGTGTGTGTATGTGTGTGTGTGAGTGTGTGTGCGTGTGTGTGTGCATGTTGTCCAAGGTATCTTTAAAAGGGAGCATTATTGTTAGAGGGGAGATTGCGCCTCCGAAAGCAAAATTCACTCAGGAAGCATTTGTTCCAGGAGGAGATGAGTAAGGAGATGAGTTGTTGTTCCCTACATACGTGCACGCGTACACACACATACACACACACAGTGAGTACACAAATACACACATGCACTGTACATGCACTTGTGCTCTCTCTCTCTCTGTCTCTCACACACACACACACACACACACACTTACATTTGAACACACCCTTGTAGAGGCAGAGAGAGAGGAGATGAGTTGATGGAGGGAGTAAGGGTTGCAGGTAGTAGATGATATTAAGGGTGTCTCATTTTAAGGGGGGCAAAAAGGAGAGCAGAGAGCTTAGACAGCACCCTTTTCACAGATGAAAACTACACAAGAGGCATGAAAAATAGATGAATGGAAAGCCTTCCTTCCGGAATCATGGAGAGATAGAGGGAGAGGAAGACAACAGAGGGGTAATGACTGAGGAAGATATGGAGGTTATTTATTCATTCTCTGAGTGGTTACCCTGTGACACCCCTGAGGGTACTGTGCCTTCAAGCAAGGCTAAGGCCACACACACGCACACACACACACACACACACACACACACACACACACACACACACACACACACACACACAAACACACACAGACATAAAGTTCTCCAAGTTCAATAGGACCCATTTGTCATATAAAATGGTTCAGTAGGGCGTCTTTACAAAGACATGAATGTACAAAATAAGTAAAAAAAAAAAAAATAAATAAATAAACAAGGACATCAGCAGATATACATAATACAAAGGCATATTACACATATAAAAAAATCTACACATCCAATACACCCATGAATGAAAGTGAGGAAGAAGGAGCATGTGTGAGAGACAGAGAAATAGGCAGATGAAGAAAGAGAGGCTGTTCGAGAGAGAGAGAGAGAGAGAGAGAGAGAGAGAGAGAGAGAGAGAGAGAGAGAGAGAGAGAGAAACAGTAGTACAATCCAAATGCCAGACAGACAGCAACTTATTCAAAGCTTTGACAATTCCCAATAGATTCATCTTCCATAGCTGTACTAACTGCTTTGAACTCGGTGAGAGGAGTCGGTTCTTTAAATCTCAAATCTTCCTGCAGGCTATTCCTCACAGAGAAGGCAGAGATCTAGATGGATTTCTTGCCCATGTTTGTTGACTAAGCTTTGGGGACAGTCAGCAGAAGGGGATCTTGGGAACTCCTTCTGTAGCTACCTCTACAGTATTCTGTAATCTAGATACATAAATAAGAGGGGAGCACAACCAGAATGGCCTCATGAATAAATATAAGATACACCAGTGACTGAGCATTCGCATGGAGAGAAATGGTTGTTCAGTGTTGTTCTTCCTTTTTTGCAGTTCCTAACAAATCTCAGGGCACAATGATAAATAGTATCTAACATGCAAAGTCACTGAGCTAATGCACATACACAGCATAACCCTATAATCACAGCCATCCTCAAGACTAAAAAAAATAAAAATAAAAAAACAATATTTATTTCTAAAGTAAAACTATATTTTCAGCCAAAACTTTTTGTTCACAGGGGTTTTAATATGAGATTTGAAAGAAAGACCATGAGCATGAGCAGCTATAGGACTTTTTTCTAGAAGAAGAAGAAGGAGAAGGAGAAGCAGAGGAAGAAGAAGACATTTCCAAAAATATACTGACTCTGTAGGCATTAAAGTACTTTTGTCTGCATTCCCTGCAAGCTTTAGTTGATAGAGCTGAGACTGCAACTTCAAAAGCAAAATGCTACCTCCCAAGAGCCTGATTGAGTGTAGATGCACAGCATGCACAGCAAATGGCTGTTTTATCAGCATAAAGACCACATAGTTTTTTTGCTTTGTTTTGTCACTAATGCCTGAAATTAAAAGTGAGTTACAACCAGCGCTGGCATCGGACCTTGGGCAATTTAATTTTGCAACAAATGAGCAACGATTTTGTTGTTTGTTAGCAGAACACACTGAGCTCTGCCAGAAAGTCTGCTCATTTAAAAAAAATAAAAATAAAAAAAATAATATATATATATATATATATATATATATATATATGTGTGTGTGTGTGTGTGTATACAACATGATCTTTCAGCCTTGCACTGACTAGCCTTTACATTTTTATATCGCAGACATTTTCCAATTCCCTGAACAGATGGGGTTTGATAACACATGTGTTTTAAAGGTGCATGACGCAAAGTTGCTGAGGGTTGATTTAAGTGAGGATGTTTAGTCTCAACGGACAAAAAAACGTGAGATAAGCATGTACTTCAATGACTGACCCTACATGGTCCTTGACTTGCTGAGAAATTACATAAATATTCTACTTTTTTGTCATTTGAGTCTAAAACAGTCCTAACTTAAATCAAACCTTAGCCATTTTGCATAGTGCACCTACATTAACCACCTACATAGCTGCAGGAGCGAAACACTGTACTATATCTGTAATATTTGTTCTTTAATGTGTGTTGTGTGCAGGCATGCATAAATATCAATGCTAATGTGTGTGACTGCATACACTAAAGTGTTTGTGTGTGTGTGTGTGTGTGTGTGTGTGTGTGTGTGTGTGTGTGCACTGTATGAATGTGTGAGTGCATTTGTGTTTATGGAGGTACATCTGTGTGTGTCATCTGGACTGTGTTAGCACTTTGATGTGATCTGATCACTTGTGATCTGTGCTTTGGGGGCCTCTGTGGCCCGTGGGATAAAAAACACCATGGTGTCATTATGGTTTAAATCTCTCTCTTCTGCTCTGCTAATTGGTATGAGCCACGGGTCTTACAACAAGACAAATGCTGTGCCACTGGGCATACAGGGACATTGTGTGCATGTATGTGTATGTGTGTGTGCGTGTGTGTGTGTGTGTGTGTGTGTGTAGGTGGGTGGTTTATTAGGTATTCAGAAGCGGCTGTGTATGGGTGCATGTGCATGCTTTGAGAATGATGATGACTTTTTCTAATGTAAAACGTATGCACCATTGTTTTGTATGTTCATGTAAAACTTGTCATGTCTGTGGTTGTGGGCTATTACCTCTCAGACTCTTTTCATTTAGTGCACTTTGTGATCTTTTTCATGCATGTGAATAGGCTATGTGTGTGCGTGTGTGTGTGAGACTACTGAGTCTAAGTGTTTGTGCTTTTGTTACTGTGCAAGACTTTCTGTGTCTGCCCCCCGCTCAACCTTATCCAGTCTACGACTCTTGACAGCAAGCTCGAGGTGGACAAGGTCGAACCTCTCCAGCGCGTCTAAACAACAATTCATACTTTAAACGGTCTCCTCTGTGAGTTCTGCGATGTCCACCGACAGCCATGTTGTGCCCCAAGCCGCCAGTTTCTCAGTGACAGGTTCAATGGCTGCCTGGCTGCAGGTCATGCCTGAACACGTGGGGCTCTATCTTGTCAGGAACCTGATGGCTCTACACTGGGCCTGCTTATCTCATGGACAGGCTCACCAGCGGCACTGCGGCAGGTGAAAGAGAGGTAGTAAAGGCAGGGAGGAGGGATAGGAGAGGAGGGGAGGGTTAAGAGGACAGCAGGGGAGCCAGTGATGGGTTAGGAGGGAGGGAGGGAGGGAGGATATGAGCGACTGAAGATAAAAGGGGGAATGACTCAAGGAGGAAGAGAGGAAAGGAGGGCAAAATTTAAGACGTTGAGGAGAGGGAGAGATGAAGCCCAGGAGAAAAGGTGGGATTTGACAGAGGGGGTGAGAAGTGATGAGAGGGAGAGATTTAACAAGGAAATGTGCGGTTTAAGAAGAAGGGAGGAGGTGATAGGGAAAGAAGGAGAAAGCATGAAATTCAGGGTGATGCTGGAGAAAGAGGAGGGGGGAAGAATGAAAGAGAGATGGAGGGAAGGAAGGAGAAAAGAAGGAGTGGAGGGGTGGGAGAGTGAGAGTGAAGAATGAGACAGGTACTGCTAATCCTTAAGGGGTAGAGGGAAAGTTCAGAACAAGTGAGGGGTGAAGAGAAAGGGATCAGTGCTGTTCACTTGGAACAAAAGGAAAAATGAGAGAAAAAAACAACATTCCTTTAGGATCTTAACATATACTAAGGAAGAACACAACAGGGGAAGATAAGGAAATAGAGAAAAGTCATGCTGATAAACCTTCATGGGGCATTGAGAATGAAAGGAGAAGTGGAAGGGGGGTAGAAGAGGCAAGAGAAGGTGAAGACAGGGTAGCTGCTTATGCATTCAGGCATCACAGATACAAGACCGATAGTGTGGAGAGATACAGAGAGGTCAGAGGGAACTGTTACCACCAAAGTTGAGACACTTTTCTTCACTCCATTAGGGGAGGAAATAATTCCTTTTTAGTCCACAAAGACAATAAGCTTTGACTTCCATTTGACTAATGTACTTGAAACCACTGAAACAAGCAAACAAAAAAAAGTTTCTGTTATACTGAGTAAGCAGCAAGCACTGCTTTTATTTTAAAGGCCACACATCTTGTAGTTTCACTGTAGTTTAAAGATCAAGCATCACCTTGTAGTTAGGCTGCTACAATACATAACTACAAGGAAGAAGCCCCAATAAAATGGTTTGTCTTCCTATAATTACACTGTAATTGTTTTTTTTGGCATAAAGCAGTTATGGCAATACTTAATAAGTCTTTCTTGCAGTGATAAGTCTCTAGTCTATCATTACAAAATTGTTGCTACTTAATTCCCAGGCGCTTTGTTTTGACATGTTTAGTCCCACTGTACTCTCCCTGTAATTATTTTTGAGGTATGGGGCTAGTTACGAAAATAGTTACTCTGTTCATTAACCATACATAATTCTCTCATTATTGCAAAAATCATTAACCTCTTATTCCCCAACTCTTTGTTTGTTCCCCATAATTACAAAGCAGTTGCACCATAATTTGTGAGCTGTAAAATAAAGTGATACTGTAATTTCAGTCATTACGCCCCGGTATATACAGTAGGGAAGCATGTGTGCATGTGTGTTCATAATGCGGGCCAGCACAACTTCATAGACATCATGGGTGACCTTTTAAATCTGGAAGGAGAGACTTTAACACCTTCCCCCTCCCTTGCCTCCCCCCTCTCTTGCCTCTACATCTTTCCCCTCTTTTTCTATAATAGAGGCAATTACCTCTCATCTTCTCATCTTAACCAAGAGCCTCCTCCTCCAATTCTCTCTCTCTCTCTCTCTTTTCTCTCCCCTTTTCTCTATCACTTTATTCCTCAGCAGTCGCTTTTTTTCCCATCTCACTCCTTAACTGTCAAAAGCTCTTTTTCCTTGGAAAAAAGAAGTCTATTTCCTTAAAAGCTGACAGGGAGGTTCTGATGGCGATTTGGCAGCGTGTCATCGTGGGTAATGGCGTTTGGAGTCCCAAGCTTCATCGGACTACATTATAAAGTGTTTGATCTATACGAACCCTTCTTAGCAGTCCTCTCCTTTTTTCACTATAGAGATCTCTGACAGGCGTAGGAATGAGACGAAAGACTCTAAGAGACTTTTCAATCTCTTCTGAATGGAAATTGGAGCGCAGGGGAGGGTGGCTGGTGGAAGTGGACACAATCTCATATATTTTTATATCATGAGGGGTTTTTTTTATTGCAGAATGGTAGTTTTAATATTTCAACTCCCTGATTGAGGTATTATGGTTCAGAACTGCACTAGAGCTCCTACACAGCTTCCTTTGTGCAATACCTTCTGAGCCGCAAGCGCGATTTTTTGTGCATGTTGGAATGGAGTTTGAGTGTTTTTGTGTGGAATATGTTGTATAGCAATACTGTCTGTTATAGTACTTTCTTCCAGTAGCTGGGAAAATAATGCGAAACACATACAGTGGTTTAGGGCACAGGCTCATGTGAACGTGCTGATTGGTTGATGTTTTTTCAAAGCCTTGAGGCCTTATGAGAGAGGACGAGGGAGAGCATGGGCGGCATGGTGAGTAAAGAAGGGATGAAGAGCGGTTGATTGAGAGGGAGAGACAGATAGGAAGAGGACAGAGCGTTTCAGATGTGTTAATCTATCCCTCTGTAATGAGTGCGTGCCATCTGTCTCTGCACTTCTATTAAAAACCTCCCTCAGAGAGAAACCAGGCACACACTGACATATACACACACATTCACTCTCTCTCTCTCTCTCTCTCTCTCTCACACACACACACACACACACACACACACACTCACACACATGAATAAAAAAACCTCCTCTGGCACCTCTAATTGTAAAACTAGCAATGCTCAGTGCGTAGGTAGCCACCTTTGACACTCTCAATCAAAGGAGCCTCGCACTTACACATGCAGATGAAAAAGCTCATGTGTGTGCTCATACATGCACACACACACATAAGCCTGCACAAACAGAGTGAAAATGGGATCAATGTCATAGATTCCTCAGACTTCAATTTCTACAAACCTGTATGCATGCAGGGAGACAGAGTTGGTCAGAGAGCGGTCATCTGTTTTTATGGTGTTGTGTTGGATCTAGCTGTGCTAATGGAGTAAAGCAAGAGGTATGACAGTGTGTGGGTGAATGTCTTGTCATCCACCTTAAAAGATAATTCTGGTTACTTTAAACCTGTTTTTTTTTGTTGTTGTTGTTGTTGTTGTTGTTGTTGGTTTTTGTTTTGTTTTTTACTTAGTCTTTGCGGTTTATGTTGAAAATTATACCTTACTTCACTGCTTCAGGGTGACCAATAGCTGCAACAGATGCATTCAACAACAGATGAATCCAAGAATTAGTTAAAGCCTTTTTAACAAAATAACACTGCAACAGGATCTCTCTCTATGTCTGTTTTCCGTTGTCTAAAACTTGCATACATTGCCATATTAATTACTCAGTGGAAATAAACTGTTTGATTAGATATTCAGCAAATGAAAAGCTGACTGTAATTCACTCCAACCTCTTAATGGTAACAGTAATTTATTTTCATTTCATCTTCATTTTATTATTACTACAAAGGAAAGATTAAAAGTAACATTACAGACATTGGTGTGTTGCAGTTAAATTGGCCAGACAGGTTAAAAAAAACAAACAAACAAAAAAAAACATTTTGCAGCAAGTTCCTATTCTGCAGCACATAAAACGCAAAGTGACATTACAGTACAAAATACAAGCAATCAGTTACAGAGACAAATCAGAAACAAACAGACACAGACACTACATGAGCAAGGCTCTCGGTTAAGGGAGTAAGATGGTGTATGTGAGTTGAAATCAGTGGTTGCAGGTGCTTCCTTCCATCAGTTTAGCATTTATAGACCTGTTTGAAGTGTGTAATTGAGGTTTTTGATCTAATGTAACATGAGATCTCATTCCAGATGTGTATTGGAATAAGTGCATGTGGAACTGATGTAGTGATGTGTTCCTGTATTGTGTTGTGTCTTGGAAGTAGGGCAATAAATGTTAGAGGAGAGCTAATATTTTGGATCTGAGAGTAAAATTTAGTGGTTACATTATTCATGTAGTTCTGAAAATTCAGGCCATTAGAATATGAGAGTGCAGTACAGTGACGAGTCCAAGCAGGAAGTTTGCTATGGATCTTATAAGCTCTATTGTATAGTCTTATTATTGGTTTAGTGGTTCCCTTATGTGGTGAGGGAGCAAATTGTTGAAAGAACAATTGCATGTAGCTATGTTTCTGACTCTGATTAGAAATATACAGTTTATGGGTGAATGTCTTTTATTTGTAGGCTTCTGTGATAGTGTTTTATTGGTAAAATGAATGGGGCCAGACATAGATACAGAGTTCTTGAGGGAATGAAACCACATAGTCTGCATCTAGTTTACTTTACACTGATAATTAGATAATTAGATAATTAGAAAATTAGATTTCAACCAGGTTTGTAAATAGTGAAGATCAGATTAGAGTTTTGAGTTTATGACATCAGGGTTCAGATCAGAGAGAAAAATGGTAATGTCATCGGCATATAGTAGACAATTAAAATACAGTGAGATAAGAGAAGTTCTGTGGGATATATAAGAATTTTTGGTTGGTTGTGAAATCTCCCTCCTGGCGTCACAAATTGTGGAACTGGATTAACACAAATAGCAAATACAGCAGCAAATCAACTGATGTTGGCAGTCCAAGGTATGAAAAATTACAATTATTAGTCATAGTCAGACTAATACAATCAGCCGCAGTCACAAAAGTGAAAAATATCTGCTGTGGTTCATTTATGGTTGATTTTATATTCATACATACAAATGGTTTTGGATGAGGCCATTCTAATGAATAAAAGATGTAAAGAATGAACAAAACTGTGCTCTTCCTTTGACATACTTTGAATATGGCAAAAGACCAACAGCAAGCAAAAGACACACAAGAGTGTACAAATAATGCTAATAAAGGACCAACTGGACATCATGATAATTGTTCAATCTTAGCTTTTTAACATATAAGAAACTGCAGTGTAAGTGCTATTGTGGTCATATTGTAATCACTTTGCAGATTCAGTTGTAGGAGACCTTTTGTAACCTTTGGCCCTGTATGTGTGTGTGTGTGTGTGTGTGTGTGTGTGTATGGGATAGCAGCACTCCCTGCAACCTGGAGACATGTAAGGCTCCCAAGGGAAGAAAATGATATAAGTTCAAACCCAATCAATCATCACAGTGTGAAAAACTAGGAATACTGAGCCCAAATTTAAAACCGGAATTATTTGTTAAGCGTCATGCACACGTTTAATTAACTACACTCTCATGTGATGAGAAGACGCTAACAAGACCAAAAACACTCAAACAAGCCTAAAGTGACATTTGGAGGTGAGCATGTCACTACCTATGGAAGTGAGAGTCTGTGAATGTATTTGTCAAAGTGTGTGTGTGCATGTGTGCGTGTGTGTGTGTGTGTAGGTGCATACTGTCTCCTCATCTTCCTGCACAGCACCCATGTGTCAGGAATTAGTGAAGATCCGTAATTGCATGAAAACTAATTTAATCTCTGAAAACCTCGTTTAATGGCTATGATTTTAGTGCCTCATCCTCTGCGACTGTAAATTATGTGATTTACTCTTCTCTTATAAGCACGGGCAAAAATTAAGCTTCTCAGTGCATAGTAGATACATTCTGAATAATGAGGTCTTGTAATACATTATGGGCTATCTCCCTGCACAAGAACAGACTGTTAAAAACAATGTTCAACAACAATTTGTAGCTTAAAACAGGACTTGGTGCTGTTGTAGGCAGATATCCTGTGCAACTGTTTTAATTTTGGTGTGGGATTAAATGGTAAGCCTGAATGAGATCTGATGCATCCTGAGGTTCCACTGATCTTCCAATAATCTTAGAGAGTGAATATTAAGGCCATATGCAGGCCAAGCTATGTGATGTAAGCCACAGACTGTGACTGCAGCTCTCAAAGTGTTTGCATGTTCCATTCCAAGTCCTCTCCAGCATTTGACTTTCTTTTCAATATTGTTGCATTTGAGAGGATTTTGTGGAGCCTGAGTCTTTGACAAGTCCTCATTGTATTTCCTGAGGTAGATGCAAGGCAACAGCATTAAGCACCCATGCCAAAAAAGAGGCACTAGCCCAGTTAACAAGTGGGATTGGCCAGCATATTCTCAATCCCATGCATGAAACAACATCAAGTTAAGAAGTCATGGAAATTTCAGTTGCCTGTATTACATTTCTTTATGCAATAGTTTGGGTGAACACTTGTTTCTGATGGCTGGAGGGTGTACGGTCAATCTGGCTCAAGTTCAATCACCATAGTAAATTCATATGCTGGCCATAAAATTTTGAGACAATCAATGTAACCACAGCAGTAAGATGAAATGCAAAGTCACAATGAAATGGAAAAATAACCTCTTCAACTTGTTAGCTATCTGTGTCAGAATGTTTGCTTATTTAACAATAAATTCAGTGAAGTTTCAAAATTTTGATTTATTTGTATTTTTTATATCAAACGTCCATTACTATTCCTCACTGGAATAGTAATGGGAGAGCAGTTAGCAGTTTGCCACCATGCACTGCATTTTTGTGTAGACATTGTAACAGACTGAAAGACCTGTTAGGTTTAACTGGTACGAGTGACGCTTTGTTAAGAGATAGCTCACTTAAGATTGTTGATGCAGTTACTGAGATTTCCAGGATGCCAGTGAACATGTCGTGTGCTTAGCAGCCAGGGGCGCCGTATATGGGGGAAAAGTTAGGACAATTCCAAGGGCCCTTGCCTGACAGGGGCCCCAAAAAAATAGGTGAAAAGTAATATAAAATTATTAAACCATCATTGAGTAAATATATATGTATTTTTTTCATGGGGCCCAAAATTCCTGGCGGCGCCCCTGTTAGCAGCTGTGAAGCCTGGCGGTCACTTCAGCTACCTATGACAGTGACTTGGTTGAGACAGTGTATCTGTAATTGGGAGTCAGAGAGGATGTTTGTGTTGTTCTTGTTCCTGTTCAGGAGGCAGGAGTTTGACTAACTAGGGGAGAGTGCACCGTTCAGCAGTCAGGTTTAGTTGTTTTTGCTGTTGGTTACGGCCTACAGTAGCCTGTGTACTGTTGTTCATAAAGTGCCGGCAGAATCAGCTAATGTGTGACAGCCTGCTTACTGAGGGACACTACAATAGGTACAGCACTTACTCCATTTTGGTAAATCCTCACTCCGACTTACAGCTATATTGACTGCTCACTGCCTCATCTCGCCCAGTGAAACTTTGCTGCAAGATTTACTGACTTGTCAGACCTTCCGGGCAAATTCATGACTCCAAAGCAACCAGTGACAAATTCAGTGACTTCTTCTAATCATGGGAATAAATGTAAATGTGTTGAAGCCTGGAATAGCTGATGCTACTTTGTGCTACGTGCTGGACTAAACCAAAAACCTTCCCCTCCCTCCGCTAACACCGGGAACTGTAGGTGATTTGCTGATAGGGAAATGTTTATGTGATGTCAACAGGTGACATGTTGACAAGCCAGTAGCTACATCCTGTGAAAAAGAGGTGACCATCTACAAATTGTATGCACTGGTGTTTTGCAAATCTAAGACATCTACTACCACCAGAAGAAATTATGTTCCAAAAAATAGAAAAATAAAAAGAATAAAGTTGTGTGAGGATCATTAGGGACTGCCAATGTACAGAGAAACACACTAAGCGGTGCCAGCAGCAGTACTACCAGTAGTGGTCATGTTAGAAATAGTAACAGTGAATGGTATTGGAATTAGTAAAGACTGTTGTAGTAATAGTTACAATGGCAGTAGCATTATGAATGATTTAAGAATAGTGTCTTTAATGGCTGTAGAATAGTTGTGGTTATGCTTGAAATATAAGTGGGCCTACAAGCAGCAAAAGTAGAAGCAATTTCCTCATTAAAGTAATTTTCAAGAAACAGTCAAATCTTCTAATCAGATATGGCAGTATTATTGTAGAAAGAGTGCAGCTGAAGATAGCATTTGAAATGTAAATTCATTTGTCTTGCTGCCAAAGGACATACATGCACACATAAACACATGTCTTTGAAATTATCATGACAATTACTTACTCTGCCAGCATGATATTATGAAATTGTCAGGGGAGAGCAGTACATGGGAGGAAAGTAGGAAAGCAAAGAGAAAGGGAACAATTGTATGTCACTCTGTGTCTCTACATAAGAATAAAATCATGAATCTTTAAAATGGTGGAAATAGTGTGCATGTGTATATGCGCGGCATGTGTGGGTGACTCATTCATGTTTTTTTGAACGAATGGTTAAATCTGTGTGACAGCTCAGTTTAAAACAATGACTTCACTCTGCAGACACTGCTCCCTGTGGGTGCTCTGAGCTGCAGCTGTGGGAATGTGGTCTAATTATGCGTCAATTCAAATGTGTGTGTGCATGTGTGTGTGTGTAAAAACAATCCAAGCTGACCACTGCCTTGATATATTGAATTTTTTTTAATTTTTTTATTGAAATTCTCCTTCATACATCTGTAAAGCTGATAAATTCTTCAAGAAGAAGAAGAAGGAGAGGAAGAAGAAGTAGAAGCAGAAGTTATGCTTTGTTAATGATATGCGTTTTCTCAGATACTTTTCCATAAGTCTTTTTATGCACAAAGTGTGACTGAAAGGTGGCAGAAAGACAAGATTCTTTATTTAGTTGCTTCTGAAAAACTGTTGGCATAGAGTGCAGCACAGGGGGGTTTGAGTTTCTTTCAAACATGGAGGGTAAAGTGAGAAATTCAGTCTCTTGGCCTCCGACCTGGTGAATGAAAATATAATCTCAGTTTTAATATATGGGAAGCCAGTACAGTTATACTGTGTAAGCCTCATTAAAGAAACATTTCTGCAGTGGGTGATTAAATATTATATAGTCCCAAAAACATTTCAGCCATTGAAGGTGTGGTGACCAAACAAGAATGAATCACCAAAATTTAATACAACTTTTATTTTGACAACCAAGGACATAAAAATATGCAATATAAAACAAGAGGCGCTTGAGCTGCCTAATGTTCAGCTATAACCACCATGATATATCGAGTGTACAAAATATTAGGAACACTTTTTCTTTTCCTGAAGTATACTGAAGAGGTGAATGCAAGTAAAAGACAATATCCCTTTGTGCCTCCCCTTATTAAATCTATACCACAAAATAGAAGATACAGATAAAATAGGTAATAATAACAGATAACGAGAAGCAGACAAATCAGAGAGGAACTTTTTAAACTTTGAGACAATTATGATGTGGATTGTGTGAAAGGGGCTGCGACCCAAAATCAGGAAGATGTCCCTAATATATTGTAGATTTAGTGTGTTGAACATTATAACAATGCGGTCAATAATTTTGATGATGCATTAATTCACACATATTTATATGTTAATATACTTATGTTTGCACATAACACATGGGTGGTTTTAACAAGAACTTAAAGCGTCTTTAAGCATTAATAAGTTATAGTATATATTGTAATTCTGAATATTAATACAGCTGAAACATCCGGGACTTATGTAAGCAGTGAGGTCATGTCCAATTTCATATTGGTGTGCTGTTAGTTTCAAGAAGCATAGATTTTTCTCACTGTACAGATTTTAAATTATTTTATTATATTATATTTACAAGGTCCTTCAAAATCTAATCAAATCATCTGCTCAACATGGCGCTTCTGGTGGTAAATGTATGAACTCTCTACCATGTATTATAATGTGCTCTTAAGATACTATGCTCACAAGAAAGTGCTTGCACACCATGACAGAGTAATGTCCCACGCTGGCTTGGGGGATTGTACTTCACAGCCTAATGTGAGGAATTTGGCTTATTTGGTCCGTGTCACTTTGCACTTCACAGAAAACAACTGCTTTATGGATTTCGCTAAAAATACAACATGCAGAAATGCTGTGCAGTCCAAACAAGGTGATGAATGTGGCAGAAAACTTGAAACTTTTGGAGGAGAAGCATCATGTCCCTGACCGATTTTCTACTTCATCCCTCTGGGCATAGCATGACTCAAGCCCCCTTTCACAAGTGAGCCTATCAATCTTCACCAGTCTGTTTGAGCATTATACAGACTGAAACAGTCTAAACACAACCTAATCCTTTGTTTGGGGTTTTTAACCTATTCCCTAGGAAGTAAGGACAAGCCTGTTTAAGAGCCTGGAGGGAATCACATGATGTGTTCAGACACATTGCAGTTCTACCTTTTGGTGATGTGAGCAGGATGAAGTCACGGTTAGTTGCAGTGCTGGTGATGATGCAGCAGGATTGGTGGGTTATGAAGCAGTCTTAGCACGTGTTTGGCTGCTGCTAGACATTGCTGGCCAAAAGTAAAGCTGTAAGCAACTTACCCTCACCTATAAACAGGCAACCTGTGGCCACATGTGGTCGACTTGTCTCATGTGTTCAGCTGTCTGAAATGAATGTTAACTGCAGTGGCAACGTAGACTTAAACTGCCTCATCCAAATCATCTGGAGCTTTATTCACTGAATTTTTTTTTTTTTTTTTTTTTTTTTTTTTGTCTGAGCAGAAAACATGAGTTTGAGTCCCTGGTGTACTCCAAATATAACAAACCAAATGCCAACAGAAAAGTGTATTAGCAGTATGAAAATGGCCTGAATGCAGCTAGTGGTATTGAATGAAATTGTTTATTTTGCAACAAAAACAATTGGCTGGGGTTGGAGCAAGCCAGCTGTGTTTCTGTTTAACTTCATTGTGTGTGAATGTGCATTTTTGTGTGTGTGTGTGTGTGTGTGTGTGTGTGTGTGTGTGTGTGTGTGTGTGTGTGTCTGTGTGCACATGGCTGTGTGTATTTCTTTGCAGCATTATGGCCTGCAGTGACAAAATGATGTTTTGTACCAATTCAGAGAATTTTCCCAAGGGTGATTGCAACAATTGAAATACACACACACTCACACATTCACAAGCTCCCACATGTGCATGTGCACACACACACTCCCACTCATGTGCACATGTGAATGTGTGTGTGTGTGTGTGTGTGTGTGTGTGTGTGTGTGTGTGTGTGTGTGTGTGTGTGTGTGTGTGTGTGTGTGTGTGAGTGTGTGTGTGTGTGTGTGTGTGTGTGTGTGTGTGTGTGTGTGTGTGTGTGTGCGCACGCTATGAAGGGAAGCCTGACTTTGGACAAGTTTGACTGAGGGGAAATGAGATACTATTTCTGCTCACTCAGACAATGGCGCTCCTTTTAACTCTATGGCACAGACTATCTCAGCAATCACCTTGAGATGGAGCCTGCAGATAAGGCCAGATTAGATGGGCATGGAGATGTGGGTGAGATAAAAGTCTTTAACAGACAGCGAAGGATCTAATTAGCTCAATGAAGATTTCTACCGTCTGGCTGAGTCAGCCATGGTGTCATCAACCTTTTGTGTTGGAGGAGGAAAAGTGGTGTCAGGGATGAAAAGTTTGTGTGTTCGGGGAATTTGCAGTGAGTAAATGTGTGTGTGTGTGTGTATGTGTGTGTGTGTGTGTGTGTGTGTGTGTGTGTGTGTGTGTGTGTGTATGTGTGTGTGTGTATGTGTGTGTGTGTTTTTGTGTGTGTGTGTGTGTGTGTGTGTGTGTGTGCGCGCATGTGTGTGTGTGTTTAACACCACCGTCTATTTATACAGTATATATGGAGTATAATGTATATATACTGTATGTAAGAAGGATGACCTTTTGGCCAAAGGAAAAAAAAAACACATTCGCTGTAAGGTTACGGTCTGGCCTATAGGGGTTTAAAGGGGTTTAAAGAGAATTCCAGTGCCATTTAGAGTTATAGCCTATTTAGTACTGTTTACATATGCATTTCCCTTTCCCCCTGGTCATTTTGCAATGAACGCAGTATTTAACAGTTATTTAACATTTACTCCCTTTTCTTTGATTACAGTACCCACTTTACAATGTCAAACGCAGCTTGAAATGAACTGCACCTCTAGATGACAAAGACACCCCAAACAAGAATATATAGAAGTCAGTGAAGTTTGGAAAGTGACATATTTGGGGGGTTATGCCCTTGAGACTTCAATTTCTTCATGTGGATGTCAGATGATTGACAGAGAGCAGAGTGTACAAATGAAATGATAAAAATACTCAACCTTAGCACAATGAAATAATAATTAAACAGAAACTTTGGCAAAACCAAATTAAGTTGTTATGATTACTGTGATAGATTATCCACCTCAGGCAGTTTTCAAATCTGTAGAACTTGTTTTTTCATACTGTATAATAATGAATGGCAGGAAATTCCTTGGCAGTCAGCCAGTGGAAACTGAGTCCTGATACGTCCAACAATTACTGTCACTGTATTCAGACGCCATAAGGAATAATGCAAACACGAGGAGCAACCTAGTCCGGTATTTCACCTTGTCTGGTAAAATATAATGAAAGTCTGGTTTTGATACCTCTTATTGAGTACGCTTGGTGTCACAGTTTTGTGCTGATTTCTGCTGTGTCAGCTGTCAGTGGTAATATATTGGATACTCCTTTAAAGGAGTTAAATTTGTTTTAATACTCAAGAAAGATGCTGTTGTCTAGAGTTGTATTTGTCTCTTGTCAAAAAAGCTGAGGCACATTCGGCATAATGTCTTACTTAAGACAACACAATACAAATACAAATGAAAAAACTTAAAGTAATTGGGTTCCCATGCCTGTTTGCCAGTGTATTGAATCGTTCAAGCATACTGTACCAGTAATTATAGTATTTCTGACAGCACTGGAGGCAGCGTCTACTTTTGACTGTTATCACAGTTGGCATGATGCAGAACAAGTGCAAAGACCCTCTGAGATCATGGGGTCAGTATTGAATGACTGGACCCACAGTGTTGTCACTTTACAGCACTTAGATTATGCTGTTCAAGCTATTTGGAGTAACATTTTTTGCAACTTGAAAGAAACAGTCTCCAGCAGTTTGCTGTTTTGGAGGAATTTATTTTGACACTATGTGGACATGCAAACTTTAATACATGATGTTTTGAATAGTATGCCACTGAATATGTAGGCCCGCCCCCACTCCACTGCCTGGAGTCAAATTAAAGCATTGTTTCCAAATGACAGCACACTCATCCAGCTGTTCAACTTTCTTGATGATTGACAAGAGGAATCATTAGTGCTGTGGCTTATTGATCCTAGTGAATTAGGCATTTTGGGACCAGGACTCAAAACTAAATTGGAGAGAGAGAGTGAGTCTTGAGAGTGGGTCTATTGTTTCTTACAAAACAGGCCTTACAGCAGCAATGGGACCTACAAGACTGCTTCGATCAATGTAATGATTTTCCAAAATATAAATATAATATAATATAATATAATATAATATAAATATCCAGATATTAGGAAACACACTCCACTTCAGGAAAAAAAACAAAAAACAAAAAACAAAACAAACAAAAAAAACCTTCATAATAATGCATTGAAAGATAAAGCTCAAAAAGCTCTATAAGGAATCACACTGTATGGTAGTGAAGCAGGGGGTCTCCTCAATCATTAAAGCTTTATTAGTTGGGGGAAAAACCACCCAAGCATCTACATACTGAAATTTCCCACTTACAAAGAAAAACCCCAAGAAATGCATGTAGAGCAGAATTAGGCTGAGAGAGCACCAACATTTTTAAATCACCTTATATTCAATTCCCTAGACAGCCTCTTTTTCAAAGCCCTCCAAACCCTAGAGCTATTCCTGAAAATATTCCCTTGTCAGCTGGTATTCTTCCCCCTCAGTCACAACTTGACCAGCGCTGCTTTCCAAACACCATTTTGCAAAAAGCATATTATTAAGTGATGCAAAGAAACCTATTTGCAGCATTAGAAAACAGACATCAAAAGTCAAAGGAAATTTGAAAGCTGTCTGGCCCTAGGAAGAGAGAATGAACTGGCTGAGTATCTACACACTGCCACAGATAGAAAGTGGAGACACATCCTGGCCAAATACAGGCTCAGTGACCACCAACTCGCTATTTACACAAGAATACATCGCAAATCTAGGCAGCCAATCATTAAGTGGACACTGTTTGACAAGTGAGAATGAAATTTAAGAAAAGAAAAGAAAAGAAAAGAAAAGAAAAGAAAAGAAATGTTCTTTAAAATAAAATCAGCTTTCAGTGAGAGATTGAAACAAAGGGACTTGGACATGCAAACATGAGCCACTGGAAATCATTAAAATGTCTATATAGGTGTTATATATGTTCACACTCCCAGGCCAACTGAGTTGTACCTTGTCTATAATGAGTGCAGTATTATACTTTGAGTTTCCTAACCAAATATTTATATCTCAGTAATCTTTAGAAATTTCACTTTTCAAATAAATTTTAAATTATTTAAAAGGCAGAATTTTAATGAAGATGAGCTTTCAGCTTTCAGCTGAAAACTCAATTCCACCATGACCTTAAATATAGACACAAACTGTTCATGCCTAAATGGTGTTTGTGCCACTACAAAGACTTCACTGCTGGGAACTGGAAGCTGAGGCCTACACTGCAGCTCTTGTGCTTTCTTCACGATTGAGTGGCAAAGAGGCTAGAGTGTGTAGTCTCTGCTTTCAGTCAGTGGAATCCATAATAAATAGACTAGCTAATAGGAGAGGTAGGTGAGCCGCTGTGTTGCACAGTTTGTAAACCTTAACAATGATTCTGTTATTGGGCTGACACAAAGGATTTGGATGAAAAGGAGAAAAGTACCAGCTTTGGTCGGGCACCAAGACTATTCAGTTTTTGCCTGATGTAGGCAGTTCAGACAAAATAACTGGTTTTGAGAAAATGCTGGCTACCCTGTCGGGAAGCTGTGCACACTGCATGATGGAGTGAGGATGGATCATCACACATGTGAGGGACCACACACTACCTGATTCTGTCATTCAAAAACATTTTCCCATTTTCCCATTTATGTAAATTTGTTTGCAAAACATGGTGGAGAAGCTACAGTTTGCACTGACATGTTAAATGCATTTTAAAGCACCATTACAAGGATGACATAGTTAAATAATTTTCCATGAGGTTTCTAGGTGAGATTAGGTGAGAACTATTCCTCCAGATAAAATTGTACTGCAATCAAGAGTGGAACAGATGGAATTGAGAATATCTACAGATGTAAACTATGTCTGTAAGTGGGAGTGTTGGTAAGAACAACTTGTCTTCTGGTTCATTCTCTGTCTCTTCCTCCTTGATGTATAACATTCAGTTGGCTGCTGCCAAGATTGCTTTCAGATTTCAGTCTTTGCCAGCTTTGGAATACTTCACACCTCATGATCTGTGACCAAATGGAAGCAGTCCAGTCTTGAGCCAGTTCACACTGCAGGATAATCTACACTGACCATTGAGCTGAATGCCTCTCCCAGCCCAACTCACTGTGATTGTGTGCTGGCGTTAAAATAATCTACAGTGATCTAAGATTTACCCCAGTGCATCTAATGCTCTCCTGCCTTCTCTCTCACCAGAGTATGATGGTGCAGGTGTTTTTTTTTTTTTTTTTTTTTTTTTTTCTAGAAACTGATATGGATCGTGTCTGCATATTGATCTTATTGCTGGAGTAACTGCTTAAATACTAATTACATGTGAAATTATTTATTATTTATTACAAGGCCCTTCTGCGCATTTCTGCATGTGGTATTTGGATTCAAACAAACTCTCTATTGCACTTTCATCCAATCTATTTTATTATGCCTGTGCAAGTGCAGGCAGACACAATTTAAATTGTAATAACATAGCGATACAATTTTCTCAGTGTCCTTCTAGTGTGGTCAAATCAAGGTAAACAGTCCAGTTGCAAGTCATTAACATTCAAATTCAAGTCTATTGTTGTTGGACAAAATAACTTGTTAAGGATGTCTTGTAAATATTTATCTCATGTGGGACATCCCTGTGCTCTTTTACACAGGTTTCGTCCTTCAGTGGGGCTCTATTGGCTTAACCACTCATCTAGGTGCTTCAACACAATCCAGCCATTCAAGAGGAGTCTACCCCATGGCCTGTCATGGAGGCTAGTTTACCTCTACTCTACATTAACTTTTCCTCAGCACCTGATGTGAAGGAATTTTCTCTGGAGCTGTAGGTCACATTAGGCCCCTTTAAACTGCACTGATAAGACGCACTGTCACCATGCCACCACGGCCATAAGTCTGAGGCATGCCAGATATTGTGAGAGAAGACCAGGCAGATTGACGCCTTTCACGACCGCAGAGTTGATGATCTCTAACATACTTAAGTAAGATATTTCCTTTAAATAAAGCTTGCCGGTGAACAGAATTAGTGTGTTCACTCTTGTAGTGCTCATATTCTCTTCACCTCAGCTGAGCATCAATAAACATCCTTTGCAGAAGACATCACAGCCTCCTGAGATCTCCTTCACTCTGAAAGTTGACCACAACCTGGTTCTTTTCCATCACACCTGAGACAATAACACTACATGGGACAGCTCCGTTTGAAACTCCACAAGCTAAATATTGCCAGACACACCTAGGTCTCATAGGGTATATTAAAATCATGGAACTAGAGTTGCCATGAGTAACTATTGCACCTCAAAGTGTCTCCTGGCATTTGCAACAAAATGTGAGATAAATAGACTCTTGCAATCAAACCCAGTCGTTCCCAGTAACAAAGAACAAACACACACATACACGCGCACGCACACACACACACACACACACACACACACACACACACACACACACAATTTGTCCTTAAGCATCTTAGTTAAAACCTTCTACATTTAACTTTTTAACAAAACTTTTTATCTGCTGCATATTGTGAGTCACCATGGCAATAAGTCACTCAAGTTCACTAAACAGGAATTAAACAACCTCATCAGCCAATTGCCTAACAGCTTTCAGATCACCTGACTTCAGCTGTGCCAATTACCCTTTATTTTCTCAAAAAATAAAAAAATAAAAATAAAAAAAAGCTCCCCAACCAACAGATAAGACAACAGCTGCAGGGAGAGATCACAAGGCGAAGGAATACTTCATCTGAAGTGCAACAAATTAACAGTTTATTGAGCACGGCTCTACGATTTCATTACAGCATATTTAATCCAAAATTAATAAGGGTGGTTATTAACCTTTTCCACCCTCATTTCTTATTAGAGTTTTATTTCACTGATGTTTAGAGAAGCATAATGAGGCTGCAGGATGCATTCCGCCCCCACATACAGCTGTGCTTGTATGTGTGTGTGCGTCATTGTGTGGATGCATATGTGTAAACTGTGCTTGCAAAGGTTTAAGTGTTTGTCTGATGCACACTGCTGTGGGTATGCAGTGTGTGTGCGCGTGTGTCTAAACCTGAGCGTGCATCACCTTAAGCCCATGAACGAGAGAATGTGCAGGTTTTTAATAACAGGGTAGGTGTTGTTCGGCACCACCCTGT